>NC_056735.1:878461890-878696890 GCF_019279795.1 Protopterus annectens | reverse complement strand
GGCTGTGTGAACTACCTTACCCTCATCTATGGCTTTGGTGACTGCCTCAAAGAAGTCGACCAGGTTCAGGAGGCAAGATCTGCCTTTCACAAACCTAAACTGGGAGGGGTCCAGAGTTTGGAGGTTACCAATGTCTTTGTTTATGAATTCCATGATGATACGTCCCATAGCCTTGCAAACCAGGCTCATCAGGCTAATAGGACGATAGTTCCCAGGATCAGTGGTGGCTCCCCCTTTGTGGAGTGGGATAACTATTGCTGTGCGCCATTCAGTGGGCACAAAGCCTGACGTGAGGCTATGATTGAACATGGTGCTTAGGTGGGGAGCCAGTTCATTCTGAAGTTCGTGTAAAATGCAGCCTGGGATGTTGTCATGGATGATGTGTTTTTGGCTTTAGAGAGCGCTTTTTACCTGTAAACTTGTGATTACAGGGACTTTGCATTCTTCCTGTATAGATATGGGCCCTTTATGGGGTGAGAGGGGGGTAAAGTTAGCACTGAACCTATCTGCCAGGATGTTGGCAATATCAGTTGGTTATATAATTTTTGTGCCATTGTGCTGTAACTCAGAGCAGATCTGGGTGTTGCCACTGAGATTCTTGACATAGCTATAGAATGCATTGTGGTTGTCCTTAGAATCAGTGGCAATCTTGTTTTCATAGCTAGCTTTGGAGGATCTTATAAGGGATCTCAGCTTCTTGCTGAGGCTGACCAGGGAGCTCCCCCACTCATGGGATTTTAATCTCTTTTGCAACGATTTCTTCCTTCTTTTGTAGAGTTTGTTTATGGCAGGGGACCACCATATTGGCTTCCTTTTTTGGAGGATAGCATCTTGGTTCTGTTTGGGATAGCACGATCCATGCACTCATGTAAGTGTTTATAGAGTGCATTTGTGTAGGATTCAGCAGTCATAACTGTATTGTCCATCTGCATGGGTGTCATGAAGTTCACCACTTCTGTCTTAAGAAGCATGAAGTTGGCTTTGGAGAATTTTTTTACCGTGGTTTCCTTAATGGGGGTGAGGGGTGGGGGCGGGAGCTGGATATCTAGAGTGATTAGCTTATGGTCGGATCTGACCACATAGGAGTTGACTTCAGGTGTGGAACACTGGTCACTCATGTTGGTAATGACTAGGTCTAGGATATTGTTGCCCCTGGTGGGGGTGTGGATAAGTTGATCCAGGGCATTGGAATTTATGAATTCCAGAAAGTGCTGAGGGAAGGTGTTGGTACATGAGTAGTTTTCCCAGTTAATGGTGGGGTAATTGAAATCGCCCAATATTAGGGTGTTTGGTTGAACCCTAATATTTTCCAGTATATCGAGAAAAGAGGAGTGGGAATCCTGGAGCATGGTGGGGGATCTGTAGCAAGCTACAATTTGAATTGTAGTTTTGCCCAGAGTTAGTTGCATTTGGATAACCTTGACTGCATTATGCTGAGCAACTAGCCTGGAGGTGTGGATATCCTTAATGAATATGGACACACCTCTGCCTTTGGTGTTCCTGTCCAGGTTAGATGGCCAAAAAGTGTGGTATGAGTTATAGCCTGGTAATGCAGGGGTGCTCTCTGGAGCCTTAAACCAGGTCTCAGTCACAGCACAGGCATCGATGTTCTCCATTTTAAGGAGTGCCTCGAGTGAGTGTATTTTGAGATTTAGACTTCTATTACTGAGTAGCATTACCCTCAGTTTCTGCTTGCCTGTTTCTGTTATGGTGATGAATTTTTCATTTGAACCTTGCCTAAAAAAGGCACTATTTTATCTTACTTTCCAATAATGTTACCTCTAGATTCTCTGATCTCCTGGGGTTCCAGTATCAGCAAAACCACATAATGGAATTATAGCCTTGTAATACAAATCATCCTATTTAACATTTTATTTAATTTTACAAAATACATAAACATACCTCAGAGCAGGTACACTGCAGGCAATACATGAAACCATGGGGTTCTAGATAAGGGTGCCAGCTCTGTCCTGGACTATATCTCTTGTTTTGAAAAGTACAGAACATATCAGAACCTGAAAAGCAAGAAAGGAAAAACACCATAAATCTTTAGAAATATTCTGGTGGACTAATACAGCTCCCTAGATTGCCAGTCTGATTATTACAGGTAGTATAATTACACAAGTAAACTAATAATTGCAATGGCTTTAAGTACTTCATAACCATAGCCCATACTGCATGCTTTCAAACATGACACTGTATAAGAAATGAAGAAATATATATAAACAAATGTAAACCGAGAGAGAGCGTATTCAAGTTTTATTATGTGTTAAATTAAGTGGCTACATCCACTAAAAGAAATCAATGCCATCCTGTCAAAAACAAACCCACCAAAGCTGTGAGTACAACTTGAAAATCTAATTTTTGCATTGTGGAGAAGACCTCTGTAACACCATGTGGCAGGTTTTGACCTCCACATCTCCTTACTTAAATGTAGTAACTCTACATTTATAAAATATCAGGGAAACAGTGACACTCTGAAAAAATGAAAGCACTACTCACAGATACTGCAGTTTCATAATAAAGCATGCAACACAAAACACTATCAGTAACAACACGCTTAGGGGAATGTAAATCAGGAGGATTATACTTGACAAGGAAGTTTCTTCTAACAAACTACTGACATTATGTATACTTACTACCAACCAGTTTTTATAAAACATTACTCTCATGCGTCTCAAGCATGCATGAAGTACAACACTAGTCATTGTGATGCATTTAATGAACACAGCAATGAAAAAGAAATACATGCTAAATGTCTCTCAGTGGGCCTTTATAACCATGTGGATGACAAGTGTTAGGCTGGAAATAAGTAATCACATTCTGGTTTTGTAAAACAACACTCTTAATCTTCTAACTTACAAAGTCAAATACACAATGTAATTCTTACCTACAGTAATCACATCACTTACACATTCTGACTATTAAAAAAACAAAACATTTCATCTTTACTTTCAGCACAAATGTTTTCTGACTATAAACTTATTGTTATTATTATTATTATTATTATTATTATTATTATTATTATTATTATTATTATTATGCTATAAACTTAGGCCATTGCGTTTACTATCTTCTATCAAACATTGCCCATACACTATCCAAAAATATTATTTTGTTGGACTATAAAAAGTTTTTTTTTAATTATTAGCAAATTAACCACATTAGTTGCTCAAAACATGATTGCTTATTATAATTCAAAGTGTAAAGAGATGATGATGAAATGTGGGGGAGGGTCAAATATCAGGGAGAGACTGGGATTTTAGATGCAGGCTTTTAAGGAGAACAACAACACTCATATAGAATGTTATAGTCATAAAATAGTAGAAGGTCTTCTAACAACTAAGCCAACATGGGAATGGAGGAAGGAGATTCTGCTGATAATATGACTGCAATTAGGTATACAGACAACAGGCAAGGGGGGTGGGAACATATTGGAGAAAACTGGTAAAGGAACCAAGGTATTGGGAACAAATAACTAGGGAGAAGGTAAAAGAATGGGAAGACATCAAGAACTTGTTTGGACTGCAGGCCAGATATTGCCTTCCATATCAAGGATTGATACCAAGAGTATAGGTAAAGAGAAAGAAATAGGATGATCTTAAATGAAAGCACTGGTAGAATTTGTAACAGAATCTAGAACAGAAACTATTAAGAAAGGAATAATTAGTAGACCATATAAAATATTGTATGATAACTATAATAATCAATCAGGGGAGGTTAAGAAATATTGGGAAGATAAATTAGGTAAGCAATTCACAAAGAAACAATGGGGGATATGTGTATGTCTCCCAAATATGCAACAAAATCTAGAAGATTTAGGATCATTGCCTGGAAGTGTTTACATAGATATTTTCTACCCCAAGTAGACTTCAAAGAATTTTTCCTCAGGTAGACAGCAAATGTTGGGGGTGTGATGGGGAAGAGAAAGGTAATTGGGAATATATTTTCTGGGAGTGTAATGAGTTAGCAGATTTTAAAGATTCCCCACAGACTGCTCTGTTGGAGATGCTGGGTGAGCAAATTGAAGTAACTAGGGAAATATTTTTTTCTGAGTTATGATACAAAATTGGAATTGCCTGGACATAGTAAGGCTTTGCTGAGTCTAATTATGATGACTGCCAAAAAAGCAATCACTAGGAAATGGAAATCAAAGTCCAAACCAACTTTACTAGAAGTAGTGAAGATAGTAACAGAGATAAAGCAACTGGAACTGGGATTATTAGAAAATGCAAAAAGTAGAAAAATGTATACCAACAACTGCAAAGGAGAGGCTCAGAGCGAACACCAATACAGCAACAAAAAAACAGAGCCAAACCACCACGGCTGTGTAGGATAATCAAGATACTGCTTCAGTAAAATGCACAAGTCTTTATTAAGGAGCTCAAAGTAAGTGCTTTCACGACCTCTGTGGTCGCTTCATCAGACTACATCAAGACCAACATTTCCTCAGCTTAAATGCATATATCAATTAACTACTTATAAATGAATCAAGTCTTTAAAAGACCCAATACATAAAAACAGTATATGATAAAAAAGCATAAGATATATGCATATATATATATATATATATATATATATATATATATATATATATATACAGAAAGCATATTAAATAATGATATAAAAAGGCATATTAAACAGTTAATAGCTACCTTGATGAAAATATATCACATTATAGATGAATATGTATAAATAAATATATATATATATATATATATATATATATATATATATATATATATGTATATATATATATATATATATATATATATATATATATATATATATATATATATATATATATATATATATATATAAGGAATATTTAAAAATGCATATCCATAGATATATCTGTGTCATTAGTGTTTTAAACTTCTTGCTTTAAGGAATGGCTTCAAATAAACCATTTCATTGATACCGGGTGGAGTGTATGCATTTAATTTAAGGATCCACTTTTGTTCTAAAGCTTCGGTGTGATTCTTAATATCCCCACCCCTCTTTCCTTCTAGCAAAATGTCCAACACAAAAAATTTAAAAATATGTGAAGTACCTTCTTGTTCTATATGTTTATAGAGAGCACTAGTAGTTTTACAATTATTAATATCCCTATAATGTTCTTGAATACACTCCTTAAGCATACGGTTCATCTTGCCTATGTAGTAGGCATTGCATGCTGTACAAAAGACAAAGTATACTAAGTTCTTAGTTTTACAATCAGTGTAATGTGTAGCCACTATTTCAAAGTTTGGAACCATATGACTGTATTTATAGCAGGAATGTACGTATTGACAGGCCGTGCAATTCCTGCATATATAAGTGCCTTTCCTTTGTGACACCTTGGTAAAACTGTTCTGTCTATCTAGATAGCATAATTGACGCTTAAGGTTTTTCTTATTCTTAAAAGCAAACCTAGGTGTATCATCCAGTATTCCATCTAATTCACCTATAGTCTTTAAAATATTCCAGTTCCATTTAAAGGCATCACAAAATGTCCCAATATCCCCAGAATATGTAAGTGGGAATCTAAGTTTATTTTGTTCACTAAGGTCATGTGCTATATTATGATCTACTCTATCCATGAACAGAGGTTTACCTCTGGAAAATCTTTCCAGCATTAATTCAGATACCTGTGTGCAGAACATCTCATGTGAATAACCTCTATTATTAAATTCATTCCCTAGGTCATTAAGTGCTGACTGAAGTTGGACCTCATCATTATGGAGTCTCATAGTTCTGAGTATCTGCCCTCTTACTACATTTTTACTAATAAATTTAGGATGCATGCTGCTTCTATGCAGCAATGCATTTCTCCTGGTAGGTGTCCTATATATACTTGTTTAAATGCCTAGGATGTCACTTTT
The DNA here is from genome assembly GCF_019279795.1 of Protopterus annectens. NCBI lineage: Eukaryota > Metazoa > Chordata > Ceratodontiformes > Protopteridae > Protopterus > Protopterus annectens. The sequence goes on along the minus strand of NC_056735.1, from coordinate 878,691,026 downwards.
CTTAAGTTTAACATCTAAAAAATCTATTTATTCTAGAGACACTTTACTAGTGAACTTAAGAAACGATGTCATGTTGTTCAAAAATTCAATGAAGATGTTGAGTTCATTTAATGTGCCTGTCCACAGGAGAAAAACATCATCCACAAATCGAATGTACCATTTCAGATGTGATTGAAAGTCTGGATGTGTCAGAAAAGAAGTGTTCTCCCATTCAGCTAAGGTTAGATTGGCGTAACTATTAGCACATGGTGCTTCACAGATTTTTAATTTTTTTGTTTTGGACATTTTGCTAGAAGGAAAGAGGGGTGAGGATATTAAGAATAGCACCGAAGTTTTAGAACAAAAGTGGATCCTTAAATTAAATGCATACACACCACCCGGTATCAATGAAATGGTTTCTTTGAAGCCATTCCTTAAAGCAAGAAGTTTAAAACACTAATGACAAAAATATATCTATGGATATGCATTTTTAAATATTCCTCATTTATATATATATATATATATATATATATATATATATATATATATATATATATATATATTATACATATTCATATATAATGTGATATATTTTCATCAAGATAGCTATTAACTGTTTAATATGCCTTTTTTATATCATTATTTAATATGCTTTCTGTATATATATATATATATATATATATATATATATATATATATATATATATATATATATATATATATATATATATATATATATGGATCTACCTGACTACATCGAAACTTCAAAAGAGCGAAAACGACTTCACGACACGACATAATCGACAGTTCACAAACACGACACCTCATACACTCGACACATCATAACAACAAACAAAACAAATCCCCTATCCAAAACCCACACACACAACACAAGCACACCAAAATCCTTACAAACCAACACTAACCCATACATACACAACTATCTACAACCCTAACCCAAACCCTTACCCTAAGGTCCGTCACTATCGACACTCACCTAACCCACTTAACCCTAACTCACTTAACCCACCCCTAACCCAAAAACTATCACTACTGCACCCTTACCTAACCCGCGCCCTAACCCTAACTCACTTATCCCACACCTATCCCTACAGACCGCCAACATCGCACACTTACCTTACTCGCACCCTTACCTAACCCGCGCCCTAACCCTAACTCACTTATCCCACCCCTATCCCTACACACCGTTAACATTGCACACTTACCTTACTCGCACCCTAATGTCCGTCACTACCGCATACTTACAAATCCTTTCCCCATCTCAGTGTTCTCAGCGTCGGTGTCTTCCTCCGTCGGTCTTCTGCCTTGTCGATCTTCTGGCGTCGGTGAAGTTGTTTTCGCTCTTCTGACGTTTTGACGTAGTCAGGTAGATCCATATATATATATATATATATATATATATATATGCATATATCTTATGCTTTTTTATCATATACTGTTTTTATGTACTGGGTCTTTTAATGACTTCATTAATTTATAAGTAGTTAATTGATATATGCATTTAAGCTGAGGAAATGTTGGTCTTGTTGTAGTCTGATGAAGCGACCACAGAGGTCGTGAAAGTGCTTACTCTGAGCTCCTTAATAAAGACTTTTGCATTTTACTGAAGCAGTATCGTGATTATCCTACACAGCCGTGGTGGTTTGGCTCTGCTTTTTTGTTGCATCAGTAGAAAATGGTAGGAGTAAATTATATGGGAAAAAATGAGAAATATGCCATCAATACATGCAGAGAAGGAATGAGGTTTAAAAGAAGACAGGAGTTGAACGAGCTGTGTAATGGTTGACTTAACAATGACTGGATATGTTAAAAGTGATGTATAATGTTTGCAGCTACAGTTGTGTCGGCATGGTTTAGAATGTATAATGTTTTCACCTGAGATTGTGTCATTATGGTTTATTTTCCATTTATATAAATGTAACATGGCCTATGTCATACATGATATTTTAATAACGATGTTTCTTGTTAAAAAAAAAAAAACTTGATGCTTATTTTTTTCCCTTGCACATGGGCGCTTGATGAAGATTTTCACTGCTGGTCTATATCTGCTGCTGTTAAGTATAAAGGACTGGAGAATAGCATTCAGTGAGTATCCTGTGATCATAGCATCTAAGAGAAATCTCAGGCCTAATTATTTATTTATTTTACCAATATCTAGTTCTTTGAATTCTAGTGATCATGTTGTAAGTATAGTAATGAAAAGGTGCTGGAAGGGCTTGCACTTGTGCAAAAACACTTGTTTCTGACAGTGAGTATAGACCATTTGCAAGAAACATTTTTGCATGGAATACTTGCATATTTTCTAAAAACCTGCTTGAAATCATAATATCAGAATAAATTCCACATCATGGAAAATCTCTTTCTTCTTCTCCAGGCCAGGTAAATCTAGAATAGGCAAAGGAGTCTTCCTTGCTCAACTTGAATACAGACTCCCCATCATAACCTCAGCCTCTAAAAAAACCTCTTCCATCCATCACTGCACCACCTTCTCCAAGACTAGACATCTCTCAGTCTCTGACAGAGCTGAGCTACTCCTGGGGACTCTTTTCTTTCAGACTTGTTCAGTCAGGTGCCTTTCTGCCTTCTGCTGGCAAATTCCACTATGAAATCACCCCCTACAGCCTTTCCCAATTAACTTCCTCGTTCCAGACCCCCAAAACCAAACTGCACTGTACTGACTATTCATTCTCCTTTCTTGAACCCAAACTCTGGCAATCCCTCCTCCCTCACATAAAAGAAATCTCTTTCCCCACTTAAAGAACATAGCTCAAAAGACTCCATCAAAAATCTGACTATAAGTCTGACTGCAAGTGCTTTTCCACTGGGGACATCACCTACCCCTCCATCACTAACATCACTTCTCCTTCAACCCTCTGTTCTCACATACTGTTTATCCTCCCATATTTACTAGCAAAAATGAATCTAAATTTATTTTCCATTTGTTTACTATTATTTGATCATTGTTTCAATTATTTGTGAGACTCCTCCTCTTGATTACTCCATATTCGTTAGTTTTAGTTTTCCTTTTTAGTAAACTTTTTCACCCAGTCTGTGCCCCAAAATGATCTTCTGTAATCAATATACTTCCCTGATACACAAGCTAAAAAAATATTTAAATGTAGTCACATGCAAAAAGATCAAGATAAATGCAGTCACATGCAAAACTATAATATCAAGATAACTGATGTGAAGCAGTCTGCTGTTAATAACTCTTCAGGAGTACTGTATCTAGATGGTTTATGAAGATGAACAAATCCAGCCCATAATCACTCTACAAGAGATGGCACTAAAATCAGTTCCACTTAAGGAAGTACTAAGGTTACAGGAGCTAGGTGAAGAAATCAATCACGTGGTGCTGTAGACCAAAACAAGCTTCCAATAACCAGCCATGGATGCACTCCATTTTATCAACAGGAGAAGGTGGTATAAAAGTTCTGAGAATAAATGGAAGTTCTCCTAGCAATCACTGTTGTGGAAAACAGGCAATATAATTCCTTTCTTAACTGAAATGGCCAGTCTTTTTCCATCTAATAATGTGATCATTGCATCATAGTTGAACAGTTAAAGCATACAGAAAGATAGTAATTTCAGGAGCAAGAGACAGGTGAATGCACCCTTAGCTCAAGCAGGTGTTAGTATTCTACTGACCATTAATTCAGTTTTCTGTTGTAAAATTGCAGATGGAGAAATAAAACACATTTGCATGAAAAGAAACAGAATAATTTGACCCAAGTTGTCAAGCAACCATGAGATATGTAGCAAGAGAACACTTATGTGTATACTGTGGTCATTTGAAATGTTCCTTGTGTGACATTTACAGCCATGTTAGTATATCCTATAGAACGTTTTACACATATTATGTAAGCATAAGCGGGTGCTTGCAAATCACATGACACTGTTATGACAAATGATTCTTTCACAGAGTACCTCTTTGTTTAGCATGCTTTGCACTATTTGAGGCACTAACCCTTAAATGTAAAGGGAATGTTGCTGCTATGTGCAGAAAGGTGCCAGATGTTCTCAGTATATTTGTCATGCTCTGTTTACAGTACAATATGATTCGTAGGCAAGTATTAAGCTAGCTGCAATTGTGGGCCATTTTAAGACTAGTCAATTTCCCTTTCAAGGGTGAGAATCAAACCATGTACCTTGTCATACCTCTCAACTGTCCAGATTTTTGCAGAATGTCTAGATTTTTGCCTCATATTTTTGATCTGTTCCTCATAACATTTGCAGTTTTCTGGCTTTTTGTGGCAAATCAGTGAGGACTGAATTCACTAAATAATTGCAGATATTTGAGTTTCAGACTTCATATCCTTCAGAACATGCATGGTAACACAAAACCTTTTCTTCTAACAACTTTATAAAAGTAATATTTAAAATGTGCCCCTTTTTTGGGGGCTTTGTCCCCCCATTTTTTGGGCTTTGTCCAGATTTTTTGTGGTAAGAGATTGAGAGCAATATTCTGAGTTAAACATCTTAACCAATATACTGACCTGCAACCCTGGTAACAGTGACATTGCTGCTGTTGGGTATGTTTCATAACCTTTTGTCTGTTTTGGTAGCAGAGGAGCACTCTTTGAGGTATAAGCAAGACATTAATTGTTTTTTAAATCTTATGTTGCCTAATGGCATCAATAAGTTATAGAAATAATTGTTTCAGTGTAAAATAAATGTCAAAGTCAAAAGATGGAAATGGAGGAAAAAAACAATAAGAACGTCAATGATCTCCATGCATATGCTTTTCTTAAATAACTTTCGATTTACTAAGTTGTCAAACAGTCTTAAGTTGTGAGTTTTTAAAACAAAAGTTGTAGTTGCATTAGACAATTATATTCACTTTAACTTAAAAAAGCAGATTCCTTTTTGAGAAATTATCCAATTAACACTAAAATATTGTCTTCAATTTTTTTTTCAAGTTAAAGTAGTGACATTTTTTCTTGCATTTTTTACTAAATTTTGTATCAGTGACTTCTTACCTTTCAACCATCACAACTGCTAACTATAATAGGTCTTAGATGTGCACTTCCTCACATCTTACTAAATTATTTAACCACAGCAGGAAAGTAGATTAGAAATTTGGTAACACATTGTTGTAAAACATAAATAGCAAATTACAATTAAAGAGAAAAAAAATATTATTATTTAATCCATGATGATGAAAATGTACTGGTCATGTTGTGAAGCAAGTGTAAGTTACAAACCTTTGGAGTGGTTATAACTTCATTACCATACACAATACCATATTATACAGTTTTGATGCAAAAAGTGTGCTGATTTTGTGTTTTATTTTGTTGAGAAGGATGCCCCTGAATTTTTTCTTTGAGCGGAAAACCCCTGTCATGACAGAATGAAAATCTGAGCCTACAATGCCAGACTACCTAAATTAATATATAAGCTCCTGTATTTTCATGTTAATTGTAAAGTTCTGACCCTGGGAACTATAGAACCAGAAGCTTAACCAGTCTTATCTGCAAGGCCATGGAGAGAATTGTCACAGACCTTGTGATGATAGGAGGCACTGCCAACCATGCTAGAAGTAGGGCAATGGATGTATGACTTATGCCAGCATAGCTAGCTGGAATTTTGTAAATAATTATGTAATTTCTATATCAAGCTGATTTGTACAGATGCTTGTGCTGAAAATGTATTTGTGAGGTTTGCTTGTGTTAAAATGTATCAACAGTGCACCCTGCTGGAATGAAAAGAAATGTACATATGTTTTTGTAACTGAATTAAATGTATATGTTTTAGTTGAGGATACTGGAACAGCAGAAGTTAACTAGCTAGCTTACTTTAAGAAAAATAATGGAAATGGAAATGAGCTGTTAAACTATTAAAAAGGCACACCACAGTGCTGAATAGGACCAGAGATGGTGGGTCTGGAAGAAGCCTTTGTTCATTAGCTCACTAAAAAGAAGGGATGCTGAGGCTCTGTCATAAACATTTAGATGTGTATTGTAGCCATATATGCTAAATTTGTGTCTCAGCTTCAAAGGGGGATACTGTGAGAACATAGAGTCAGGTGACCCGATGAGGTCATTCTGCAAGCCATCTTGGATATTATATTTTACAGGGAGTAATCTCTGAGTATTGAGTATTCTGTTTTGGGGAACCTGACTAGAAAGACTGCTCACATATTTCATTGTGCCTTGCTCTATCAAGTAAGTTATTAGGGAATAGCAATTCTCCTAGATTCAGTCAGGAATATAATGAAGCTTAGTTTAGAGATTGTTTTTTTTTATTTGTATGAATCTGTCCATCAATGTTATTTTCAATATTTCCTATGATTTGAACTCTGTGGTTTACTGTGAATATATATTTAGCATTTTTTGTTCTTTTATTATTTTATTATTAAATATATTTAAACTTTTCATTGTGGCTGGTCCTTTTTTAGAAAATATTTAAGTTTTGACAACATTTGCACATGTTTATTTGGTGATAACTCTGGATACTCCTGAAAGCCTTGCTGTTTGGTCAATATTACCAGTTGTATTAATATTAATTTCACTCAGCATAATTGGATAGCCTTTTAAGAAACTTATAGTAATTGACTGGTGTCAGTGAATCTACCTTATAGTCTATGCAAAGCTGGTAGAGCAGTTCATCTGTGCCAGCCTTTTCCAGGTGTGTGTGTTTGTGTCAGCTACTTGGGGCAGGGACCTGAAGCACTGGTTTTATAGTGCCAGTGGGGGGCCTTATTTGGGGACCTGGGGAGAGACAAATAGAGACAACGACACCCCAGGAAGAATATGTGCCCTTTGTGCTCTTAAGGGAAATTGTGCTTGATGCAGAGATGTCTGCATATGGAAATACTGAGTGTATCCATTTGTATTCCAAGTGCACATATGTCTCCAGTGTCAGTGGTGAGGATTCAGGCTCCTTGATTACTGGCCTAGTGTGGGGGCATCACATATTGGTGAACAGTGGTGTGGATATTGAATTTCTGTAGCTTGTAAGTAGATGTCACTAAAGAAGGTGTTTGTACTCTCAGCAGCCACAAAATAGACATTCAGAGTTTCATATCACAATAGGTTTATGTATTTACTTTTTGTTAGCTTAGTTAGTCAGGGAGACCAGGCAAGGATGTCAGCAGAGGATTATGTCAAGCTGACAAGGAACCACTTGTCTGAGATGTGCCAAGCCAAAGGGCTGGTGCATGCTAACCTGACTAAAGGGGAAATGATTGCAGCCTCAATCACAGCCGCAGCAGAGACCAGCAACCAGGAGGACAACTAGTCTGACACTGGGGATGTACAGCTCACAGAAACAAGACAGTTCAACTTTTCCTCAGAGGACTTAAAAATCCATCTGAAGTTAAAGAGACTTGAACTGAAGGCCAAACGTTTGGAACTACAATCATCATAGAGACTGCTGTGTTTGGAGGCTGAAGAAAATGAGAAACTGCGGCATTTGGAGGCTGAAGAAAAGGAGAAGCAGTGTCAACATGAGACAGATATGCTAACTCTTCACTAGGATCATGGAGGTAATGGGAAAAGGAATAACTGAACCATAGAAACAATATAGGTTACTAAATTCCTTCCACAATTTACAGTATGTGATAATTTTGATAGTTTTATTCATATAGTTGAAAGGGTATATAAACAATATAATGCTGACCAAGGACTCTGGGTACAGTTCCTGACCCCCTTACTCCATGGGAAAGCTGCAACTGCTGTTTCTAAATTGTCTGATACTGACTGCTTAAACTAAGATACAGTTAAAAATGTTTATTGGAATGCTTTAAGTAACACCTGCAGCTTACAGAAAAAAAGTTTTGTGAGCACAGATGCAAGGCAGATGAAAGTGTTTGTGATTATATTGCTGAGTTAAGCACTTATTTTCATAGGTGGGTGAGTGGGCTTCAGGTCACCACTTTTCAAGGGCTGGCAGACCTTTTGGTGAAGGAACAAGCCCTTAGCACTCTGCTGGTTGGCAGACAGGGAATGTAGCTCTGCAGATGAGCTGGAGAATGGGGGATCTCTGCTTAGCAAGCAGGGCATCAATGAACCAGAAAGGGATACCCAGTTCTGCACATAGATATAATGGTGGGCAGCCTAAACCACCCCAACAGAGTCTGCCAGTAACAGGGGAAGCGGTACATGGCCAGAATCAAGGGTTAAATGTTTTAAATGCAACCAGTGGGGCCATATAGCATATAGATGTCCACAGAGGCAAGGTGGGGGAGCCAGCAAGTGGGAATAACAGAATGCCAGTGGTAAGTTGTCTGAAGACAACAGTGGTATCCAAACTACCACCAGAGTTTGTATTCTATATTGGTGAATGGAAAACAGGCAACTGCCAAAAGAGACACATCATCTGATATAACCTTTGTGAAGCCTGCAGTGGTTAAAGAGGAGCAGTACTTGCTTGGGCAGTCCACTCCAGTCAGAGCTTTAGAAGGGATCCCATTCCAAATGCCTTTGGCCAGGATTCACCTTGACTTGGAGGGTGGAAAAGGAAGCAAGCAAGTAGGTGTGTTTGAGGATATCCCTGCAGATGTCTTGATAGGGAATAGTTTTAATAATAGAGTACCTTCTGTGTATGCAGTGACACTCAGTCAGGCTTGGAGAAAGGCATGTGGATCTGGTAGCCTTGAGAAGACCCAGACAGACCTCATCCCTGAAGCCAGGACTGGTGATGTGGCTAATTCAGGGAGGGAGATACCCTGTAGCAGTGAGCTGGAAGATGAGCCACAGTTGCTGGTAGGTACTGATGCTCCTTTGGACAGGGAAACTGCAAGGGCAGAGGTGAGTGGTAGTACCCAGGCTGACAGTGAGGCACTGCTGTCAGAGGATACCAGACTTCCTATGGAAGTGGAGCTGGGAAGGGTTACAAAGAGAGAGTTGAGACAGACTCACCTCTCAGACCCTACATTATAAGGCTTGAGGGAGATAGCTTGGGTGGTGCCTGATTCTCAAGGAAAAGGGGGGGTCTGCATACTGGAACAAAGAGTTACTTTATAGAGAGTGGACCCCTGAGGGAGGGATAGAAGGTGATGTAATACAGCAGTTGGTACTGCCTACAGCCTACTGTCTGGCATTTCTAGCCATACCCCATGACATTCCTTTTGCAGGTCATATGGGCATAAAGCATACCAAGAGACATATTATGCAGAACTTTTATTGGCCTGGGATTGCTAGGAATATAACAGAGCACTGCACGACCTGTGAGCGGTACAAAAATTAGGCAAGGTAGGAGACAAGGTAAAAACTCCTTTGATGCCTTTGCCTGTGATTGAGGAGTCATTTTAGAGGGTAGCTATGGATATTTTGGGGCCTCTGAGTACCCCAAGTTCCACAGGGAAGAAGTATATCTTAGTGGTAGTGGATTATGCTACTAGATACCGTGAGGCAGTAGCTCTGCCCTCCATTGAAGCAGAGAAGGTGGCAAATGCTTTGCTAGAGATTCTCAGCAGGGTAGGTTTCCCATGAGAAATACTGACTGACAGAGGTTCCAATTTCATGTTAGACCTGCTGCCTTGTCTGTGCGAGTGCTGTGGGGTGAAGCACCTAAAGACAACTCTCTACCATCCACAGACTAATGGTCTTGTGGAGAGTTTAAACTCTACACTAAAGGCCATGCTACAGGCATTTGCAGACCAGTTTAAGAGAGAGTGGGGCAAATATTTGCCCAATCTGTTGTTTTCTTACAGTGAGGTACCCCAAGAATCCACAGGTTTTTCACCCTTTGAGTTGTTGTATGGGCATAGGGTGATGGAGCCTATAGATTTAATTCGGGATGAGTGAGAGGGTGAGTGTGAATCTCACAAGGAGTCTGTTGTGGCATATGTCCTAAACCTCAGGACATGGCTTAGGGAGCTCATGGGCTTGGCCTAGGAGAACCTTGCAGGAGCCCAACAGCATAAAAAGCTCTGGTATGACATTAATGCTCGAGCAAGAGAGTATGCTGTGGGACAGCAGGTGATAGTGCTCATTCCTGTCAGACACAACAACCTGCAGGCAGCTTGGGAGGGACCCTTCAAAGTGATAAGGAAAGTCAGTGATGTTAACTACATGGTAGAACTGCTAGGCAGGATGCAGGGGCACAAATTGTACCATGTTATCATTATGAAACCTTACCATAATAGGGAGGCCCTTCTGCTGAGTGTTTGAAGTGGATGGCAGGAAGAGTCTGAGAGGGATCTGGTGACTGTTCTCCTAAGTGAGGCTCAGACTGACACCTCAGTGGAAGGGGTAGCAATAGCCCAGTGGCTATCCCCTACCCAGGTTTGAGAAATCAGAGCAGTGTTACAGGAATTTGGGGACATGTTCACTGGGAAACCAGGATGCATCCACCTGGTGCAGCACCATGTGGATACAGGGCCCCAAGGACCTATCAAGCAGGCCCCTTACAGACAGACTCTGAGGGAGCAGATACAGTGGACATAATAAGTTTACACACCCCTGTTAAAATGCCAGGTATTTGTTATACAAAAATATGAGACCACAATAAATCATTTCAAAACTTTTTCCAACTTTAATGTGGCCTATAACCTACACAATTCAATTAAAAAACAAACAAATCTGTTAGGAAAAAATATAAAAAATAAAAAAGTACAATAAGCTGGTTGCATAAGTGTGCACAACCGTAAACTAATATTTTGTTGAAGCCCCTTTTGATTTAATTACAACATTCAGTCTTCTTGGGTACACATCTGCCATCAATTAAAAAGACTCTGATTATCCCCAAATATAGTTCAGCTGTCCTAGTACGATTTTCCTGACATTTACTCAGTTGCCTGCTTCAACAAAAGCCATGGTTTACAGAGAGCTTACAAAGCATCAAATGGATCTCATTGTTAAAAGGTATCAGTCAGGAGAAGGGTACAAAAAAATTTCCACAGCATTGGATATACCATGGAACACAGTGAAGACACTCATCAAACAGTGAAGAAAATATGGGACAGCAGTGACTTTGCAAAGAACTGGACATCCCTCCAATATTGATGAAAAGACAAGACGAAAACTGTTCAGAGAGGCTGCCGAGAGACCTACAGCAACTGTGAATGAGCTGCTGGAATTTCTGTCAAGTACTGGTTGTGTACTACATGTGAAAACAAGCTCCCGTATTCTCCACATGCCTGGGCTATGGGGTAGGGTTGCAAGACGGAAGCCTTTTCTTACACAGAAAAACATCCAGGCCCAGCTAAAATTTGCAAAACAATACATCAAGTCACACAAAAGCATTTGGGAAAATGTGTTCTGTTCTGATGAGACCAAGGTTGAACTTTTTGGGTCACAATTCCAAAAGGTACATTTGGTGCAGCATGGTAATAGCAGTATCATACTTTGGAGTTACTTTTCTTCAGCTGGAACTGGGGCTTTAGTCAAGGTGGAGGGAATTATGAACAGTTCCAAATACCAGTCACTTCTGGCCCAAAACCTTCAAGCGTCTGCTAGAAAGCTGAAGATGAAGAGGCATTACACCTTTCAACATGACAATGACTCCAAGCATACATCCAAATCAACAAGAGAATGGCTTCACCAGAAGAAAATTAAAGTTTTGGAATGGCCCAGCCAGAGCCCAGACCTCAATCCAATAGAAAATCTGTGGAGTGACCTGAAGAGGGCTGTGCACAAGTGATGCCCTCACAATCTGACAGATTTGAAGTGCTTTTGCAAGGAAGAGTGGGCAAATATTTCCAAGTCAAGATGTGCCATGCTGATTGACTCCTACCCAAGAAGACTGAATGTTGTAATTAAATCAAAAGGTGCTTCAACAAAGTATTAGTTTAAGGGTGTGCACACTTATGCAACCAGCTTATTGTATGTTTTTTATTTTTTGTATTTTTGCCCCTAACAGATTTGTTAGTTTTTCATTTGAATTGTACAGGTTATAGGTCACATTAAAGGCGGGAAAAGTTTTGAAATTATTTATTGTGGTGTCATTTTATACACAGAAACCTGGCATTTTAACAGGGGTGTTTAAACTTTTCATATCCACTTAATCTAGGAGTTCAGCAGTCCCTGGGCCTCCTCAGTGGTGCTGGTACCAAAGAAGGATGGCAGCACCAGGTTCTGTGTGGACTACAGAAGATTAAATGGTCACACAGAGTCAGATGCTTACCCCATATCTAGGACAGATGAAGCCTTAGAGAAGCTGGATGGGGCTAAGTATCTGATCACTATTGATCTGACCAAGGGCTACTGGCAGGTGCCCTTGATGCCCATCTTTAGAGAGAACCCAGCCTTTGTGACTCCTTTTAGCTTGTATGAGTTCATGAAGATGCCATTTGGGGTGAAAAATGCCCCAGCGACTTTCCAGAGGCTGGTAAATCGTATCCTAACAAGAACAGGAAATTATGCCCATGTGTACCCAGATGATATTGCCATCTACAGACATTCCTGACAAGAGCAAGTTCAACATATCAGGGAGGTGCTGGGCAGACTGCAATGGGCAGGGTTGACCATTAAGTCCAGTAAGTGTCAGTTGAGTATGGCAGAGGTCTTCTACTTGGTACATAGGATGGAAAGTGGTAAGATCTGGCCAGAAACTGCCAAAGTGGAAGCCATTCAGGCATGGTCTGCTCCTGCTACCAAAAAACAGGTGAGGGCATTCTTAGGGACAGTGGGGTACTATAGAAAGTTTGTTCCCAATTATAGTACAATAGTTGCTCCCCTCTCAGACCTGACAAGGAAAAACAGGCCAGATAAGGTAGTGTGGACCCCAGCATGTGAGCAGGCATTCCAGAAGGTTAAAGGAGCTTTAGGATGACCCCCTGTGTTAGCTAGTCCAGACAAAAAAAAATGTTGTGCAAGTGGATGCTTCAAACCATGAGGTGGGGGCTGTACTAAGCCAGGTTTCCTCAGAAGGAGAAATGTACCCAATGGTATATCTCAGCCGTAGACTCCAACCCAGGGAGGAATGTTATGTATCTGTAGCAAAGGAATGTCTAGCCACAGTATGGGCACTGAAGAAACGTCAGCCTTATCTGTATGGAAGGAAATTCACTGGAGTTACAGACCACAGTCCTTTAATATGTCTACATAGGGCCATCCAGCAAAACGCCAAGTTATTAGGTTCATAGGTTAGTACTAGGCTAACTGCCCTTTTGGGCCATTTGAAGCCTAGCCAATTACCCCATGTGAGAATCAAACCCTGCACCTTTTGTCTTTAAGGTAAACACCTTAACCATTATGCCATCCTCCCACCCTATTAACATGGAGCATAGAATTGCAGGTATATGACATGACAGTACAACACCATACTGGGGTCAGTAATGCCAACGCAGATGGGGTCTCATGGCAAGAAATGGGGTAACATATTCCCAGACAGACTTATTTCTCTCAAGCCACGTTTCTCAAGGGTCACTTGAAAATCTAGCTTGAATCTTCAACTGGAGGAGAGAGCTGTGATGATAGAAAGTACTGCCAGCCATTCCAGGAGAAATAGGGCAGTGAATGTGTGACGTGTGCCAGCACAGCTAGCTGAAATTTTGTAAATAATTATATGTTATTTGTATATCACATTGATTTGTACAGATGCTTGTGCTGAAAATGTATTTGTGAGGTTTGCTTGTGTTAAAATGTATCAACAGTGCATCCTGCTGGAATGAAAAGAAGTGTGCATGTACTGTTATAACTGAATTAAATGTATATGTTTTAATAGAGGCTAATGGGACAGCAAAGGTTAACCAGCTTGCTTACTTTAAGAAAACTAATGGAAATGGAAATGAGATGTTAAACCATTAAAATGGCACCACACAGTGCTGAATAGGACCAGAGATGGTGGGTCTGGAAGAAGCCTTTGCTCAATAGCTCAAGAAAAAGAGGGGAAGCCCCAGACACTGCCATAAACATTTAGATGTATATTGTAGCTGTCTATGCTAAATTCCTGCATCAGCTTCAAAGAGGGATGCTGTGAGAACCTAGAGTCAGGTGCCCAGATGAGGTCATTCTGCAAGCCATCTGGATATTATATTTTATAGGGAGTAATCTCTGAGAATTGAGTATTCTGTTTTGGGGAACCTGGCTAGAAAGACTGCTCATGCACTTCATTGTGCCTTGCTCTATCAAGTAAGTTATTAGGGAATAGTAATTCTCTTAGATTCAGTCAGGAATATAGTGAAGCTTAGTTTAGAGACTGTTTTTCTTTATTTGTATGAGTTTGCCCATCAATGTTATTTTTAATATTTTCTGTGATTGGAACTCTGTAGTTTACTGTGAATAAATAATTAGCATTTTCTTGTTCTTTTATTATTTATTATTAAACATTTTTAAACTTTTTTATTGTGGCTGGTCCATTTTAGAAAATATTTAAGCTTTGAGAGTATTTGCACATATTTATTTGGTGATAACTCTGACCACTCCTAAAAGTCTTGCTGTTTGGTCAGCATTACCATTTGTATTAATATTAACTTCACTCAGCATAACTGGATAGATTTCTAAGAGCCTTACAGTAACTGACTGGTGGCAGTGAATCTACCTTATAGTCTGGGCAAAGTTGGTAGAGCGGATAATCTGTGCCAGCCTTTCCTAGGTGTGTGTGTGTGTGTGTGTGTGTGTGTGTGTGTGTGTGTGTGTGTGTGTGTGTGTGTGTGTGTGTGTGTGAAAATTAAATCTCAAAGAGTGTGTGTGTCAGCTACTTGTGGCAGGGACATGAAGCATTGGTTTCACAGTGCCAGTGGGGAGCATTATTGGGGACCTGGAGAGAGACAGATAGAGACACCCAGGCCCCAGGCTGAGTGTTTGCCCTGTGTGCTCTTAAGGGAAATTGTGCTTAATGCAGAGAGGTCTGCATCTGGAAATACTGAGTGTATCCATTTGTATTCCAAGTGCACATCCCTCTCCAGTGTCAGTGATGAGAATTCAGGCTCCTTGATTACTGGCCCAGTGTGAGGACATAACAGACATTATCAACAAAGACATAGATGACCTTCAAACTCTTGACCTGACCCAATTTGGCTTTGTTAAGGGTAGAGCATGCTTATTAAACCTGGTGGACTTCTTCAAGAATGTCACCAAAGCCCTGGATAAAGGCAAAACAGTACATACAGCCAACTTTGACTTATACAAGGCTTTTTTTAAAAACAGCTTTATTTTAAACATTAATATAATGAACAGATATTTTGAAAAAATTGAATAAGTTGAGTTTTTTTAAATTACAATATTTAAA
The DNA here is from genome assembly GCF_019279795.1 of Protopterus annectens. Taxonomy (NCBI): domain Eukaryota; kingdom Metazoa; phylum Chordata; order Ceratodontiformes; family Protopteridae; genus Protopterus; species Protopterus annectens. The sequence continues at coordinate 878,675,909 of NC_056735.1, read as the reverse complement.
AAGAAAAAAATAATACAATAACTATAATACCACAATAAGCTATGTACAATGATGTTCACTATATATCGAATAACAAAATCAATTAAAGTTTGGCAGAAAAAAATGAAAACAAAGAATAAAAGGTTAAAAAAAGAAAGATTACTGCATTAATCATTTATCCAGTTCTTTAACTAATAATTCATGTACATTTTCCCATTTATAATATACTTTTGTATTCCTTGTAGATTTAGGTTTGATAGTTAACATTTCTAACTTAGATATTTCAAAGAGAAGACCTTTAAACTCATTAAATGAGGGAGCTGATGAGGAATTCCAATTTCTTGTAATTATTTTCCTGGCAATGTATAGTATAGACCAGAGCAAAGAATATTTGTTTTTTATTTATACAGTCTGGGACAGCTATTGAATAATACAAGTGACTTTATAAGCATACAATTGTCTGTAAAAATTGCCTGTAAAAAAGTGTTAACTTCTTCCCAAAATTTCTTTAATAGTACACAGTCATAAAATATATGATTCCAGTCAGCATTTGTTACTGCATTACATCTCCAGCAAACAATATCTTGTTTAGTTGTCTTACTCATTTTCTGAGGTGTGATGAAAGATTTATGTAAAAATCTCCATGTGAATATTCTCAATTTAATGGAGGAAGTGGTTTTGCTAGCTGACTGAAGAAAATTAACTTTGTCTTTTTCTGAGGGAATAAAACTATTGATTACTGAAAATTAATTCCAATAGTTATCTGAATATACATCTAGATCTTGCTTAATTGCTTTATAAATATATGATATACTATTTTAACTGGTAAATTATTATAAGTGTATAAAATCAAATATTGAATAAGTTTGGGTATTGAATTTTTAGCATTTGAGGGGATTAAAATTAGCTTATCTAGAATATATTTTCTAAACTCTTGCAAATCTGACCAAAGTAGAGTGTTAAGGTTATATTCATCTATAAGAGCATTAACAGATTTTGCCTCATTTTTATTTAACATTTGAGACCAAAACATTGTCTTTTTTAATAACAGTATTTTAGAATGATCTGCCGATAGACTTATTCCTTCTGTATAGGCAATAGGGAAGGTGAGGAACAACCAATTTTCAAAGATTCTAAACCTAAATACATAGTTTTTAAAAGCCCTTAGAATTAAAATTACATAAGTAGATTTAAGCATTTGAATGGAATGATTGGAAAAATACTCTCTCAAATTCCATATAAATGAATTATTTATTAATTGTGGTAGATGTTTGTTATCTTTGTTTTGGGTAATTTGGGACAAATTTAACATAATTTCTTTCCATTTTGCGAAATACTCTCCATCTATAAGATAAACAATTGTTTTAATAACTGACAAAATTGAATAAAGTTCTAGATTTGGTATATACCTCCATTTTCCCATCTATACATATGATAGGGCAATGCAATTCTAGGCTTTATCTGATGCCATAAAAAGTTCTTAGTGTGTTAATTTTTTTAATAGGGGGAATAGAAATAGATTGCATTATGTATAAGATCTTTCCACTTACTAATTAGAGTCTCTATTATTGTTATACTTTTACTATAATTTAGGTGTAAGATGTCTTTAATATTGGTTGCTATAATTATACCTAAATATGTTATTTGTTAGGACTGAGCTATTTATTTTTTATATTGATCATGCATATTATAATTTTTGGAACCTATTAGAATAATCTGTGTTTTAGAGTTATTAAAATTAAGACCAGAACTTTTTTGAAATATATCCATATTTTTAAACAATTCTTGTAAGGTCGGGTTAGTACCACCAAGAGTGATTAATACATCATCAGCAAACATTTGGATTTTTGATGTTTCATTACAGTTTAACCTATATCCTTGTATATTATTGTTATCCCTTATTAGTTTAGCCCAAGGTTCCATAATTAATGTAAATAAAAGTGGAGATAGAGGGCAACCTTGTCTGGTTCCTTTTACAATGGGTATGTTCTGGAATATACTTGTACCTATTTTTATGTAGACTTGACTTTCATTATATAATTGAGTTATAAGGTTAATAAAACTTTTAGAAAAGTTTAAGTCCTTCAGTAAGATAAAAAGATAGTTCCAATTAATTGAGTCGAAGGCACAGTTAATATCTAAACTAACAAAAGTCAAATTATTCTTTAAGGCCTTTACTGATTCAATTAAAGTTATTGTTCTTTTGATGTTATCACAAGAAGTTCTATTAATTATAAAACCTGTTTGATCCATATCTACCAGGGATGGTAAAAATTTTTTAAGTCTATCAACATAAATAGATATGAACATTTTATAATCTGTATTTAATAATGAAATGGGCCTATATGAAGCACATTTTATAGGATTTTTATCATACTTTAGTATGGGGAAATAGATGTGTACTTCCAAGAAGGAGGTATAATGTTGTTATTCTGAGCTATATTAAATACTGTATTTAATAGAGTTAACGCTCTAGCAGGCAAAACCTTGTAGATTTCAGAAATGATACCATCGTTACCAGGAGCTTTATTTTGCTTAAGTGTGGTTATTTGATCTATTACTTCTTTAAAAGATATTTGTTTATCTATTAATTTTATTTGTGTTTCAGATAGCCTGTTCGTTATATTATTATGTATAAAAGATTGAATATCTTTTGTACTATTAATGCTATCATTGGGTTGGTTTAATTTAAAAAAAATCTCTAAATTCACTTAATATATTTGGTAAATCAGATACTATTTTTTTTTGTTGGAGAATAGATTTCTTTAATATGATGAAGTTTAATGTTTTAGTCTTGTTAGCTAGTATATTCATGGATCTAGGATTTCTAGAAAAAGTTATAAGTTTATATTTTTCAAGATTTATCATGACTTTATGGTTTAAAAATTCCATAAATTTATTGTTTAAAGTATTCATTTCCTTCAATATATTTTTCTTATCTGGATTATTTGAAGCATCAATCCCTAAAGCATCTAACTTTGTATATCTTGAAGGTCTTTAACCCACAAAATTATTTTCTTTTTATACCAATTAATTATTTTACCATATAGGTAAGATTTTAGAGCATCCCAAATGTATACTTCAGAAGTTCCCTATGTACTCTTAAGTTCAATAAAATCCTGTACTTCTGTAGTGAAGAAATCAATAAAATCTTTCAGTTTAATTATGTAGGCTGGTATCCTTTTAATCTGAACATTAAATGTGGAGTTTAGTATAAAATCAAATGTCATGGAGTTAAGGTCCAAAAGGGGACAAGTAATCACTTTTGAGTTTGATAAGAAATCAGGTAAGTTACTGGAAATGAAGACCCTATCTATTCTTTAATACGAATTATGTCTATGTGAGCAGAATATATAGAACAGTGACTTAGCATCAGTAAAGTTAATATCTTTCATTATATATGAATCTGAAAATTCACTCAATAATTTAGCTATAGTTGAAATTTTCCTTTTACCATTGGTACTAGAGGCTTTTATGTCAGAAATACAATTAAAATCCCCAGCAAGAATAATAGTGCCCTTAGAAAACTGAAATACATGTTATATATGTTTTTTCACTGTTGTAGGTCCAACGTCAGGAACCCAATACATATTTATTAATGCCAAAATTTTCTTATTAAATTCTATAATAACTGAAGATAACATCCCCTTGTTGTCTTTGTAGCTATCAATTATTTTAGGCATACGTAATGTATTTTCCATAGTATGGACACCCCCCCCCCTTTTTTGTATGTTCCGAGCTAATCAAACGTTTGTAAAATTTGGATTCCAATTCTGTGACATCTTCAGATAGTAAATGAGTTTCTTAGAGAAATATTAATTGAGAATTATGCAATTTAAGATATTTGTTCAAAGATTTTCTCTTATTAGGATTATTTAATCCAGTGATGTTTAATGATATACACTTTAATGATGTCATGAAACATTAATGTTCTGAATATCTGTTGCTGAATAACTTTCCTTTTTTTCCATGTTTTATAAGTGAATAGAAATTGACTATTAGGAATACAATTATAATTTACACATAAAACATATAAAACGTTTATCCAATGAAATATGTGTATACCAAATTCATTTTTGTAAGACTTGAACATCATAATAACTATTAACAGAAACTTATAACATTTACTAATAACATAGACACTTTCAAAACCCCCCCTGGAGTTAAGAACTCCTAATTTGAGTGACATCTGTCACCCAAATTGACCATCAAGCTAGCAGCAACACTCATCTCCTCCCTATCTAAATATATATGTTGTTGCATAATTTAACAAACACCCATTAGAATTGTATGTACCAATTCAAGAAACAAATTAAAGTAAATCAAATGTAACTGTTTCATTTTAACTTTTGTCAAATGAATTTAACATATCATAAATACCAGTCATGTATTATATAATAATACAAAAGTCATAACTAATTTATATGTAATGAACTGCTATAATAATCACTAAGTAGATTATGTATTGTGCCAATATCTAATACACTATTTCCCCATATCCATGTATCTGAAAACAAAAGCATAGAAAATTTTACAATTTAATTTCCCAATGTAGTATGGGATACCAATAAAAGTGCTAAGTATTTTCTTATAAGGAATGGATTCCCTTTCTTTCCTTTAAGACCTTTAGTAATCTGGGAGAACTTCTAGATTTGTCAGAATATATCAAAATACTAGTTTATATGGTAAACATCTGCATCCGGGACTATACTGTATGCAGCAAGCTATATTCATAGAGAATATTTTATGTTTCAGTCATTATTTGTTTATTTTCTATCTGTACTAGAATTATTCTTATTTCTGACTTTTATGTCTTGTAAAAGAATATTAACTTCTGCTTAGGTCTCATGTAAAAATGTATATATATATTTCTTTTTTTCTTTTTTTTTCTTTTATAAATACTTTAATGATGGTATTTATGCCATATGTTTGTTGTGTCAATCCAAAGAGGCTTAACTTAAATAAAATAGAATTATAAATACAAGTGTAGAAACATAGGGGTATAAATGTATCAAAAGTGCTCTGTTTATAAACACTCATAAATGTTTTTAATATAACAGCTATATTATAGGGTTACTTAGCTGCAGTTCTTTCATTTGACCTGTAGATGGCATCAGATACCATCTATTCAAGCTATTATCCAGCTCTGCTAAGGTTCTCAGCACAGAGTTCAGTAAACAGCTCCATGGAAATGACACTTTTTTCTTGCTTTCTGTTGTGAGAGTCGCAGTATGAACAGGTACCAGAATTGTTCAGCAGTTTGGATGCACAAGATTAAGGAGGGAGAACTTTTGCAGCTATTTTCTTCTTTTTTTTATTTTTTTTGAAAGCTATAGACTATCTTATGGCAAGACCAGGAAACACAAAACCAGATAAAACAAAAAGGCAATAGGAGGAAGAAAGCCAATACAAAATAGCGCAAAGCCGAAAAACTCCATCTTTTAAACCCAGCAAACCACTAGACCACCACAAACACATTAATCCACATTAAACTCTCCATTTTAATAATATTGCTATGTATGCTATATGCTTGATATACCAATTAATATAAAATTGATATAAATTTAATAAGATTATGAAGACAAGTGTATAAAATGTAAGGGTTCAAATGTGTCAAAAGTGCTTTGTTTATGAACATTCATAAATGTTTAGATATAGCAGACATATTACATAGGTTAATTAGGTGCAGTTCTTCAATTGGGCTGTAGATGGCATTAGAAACCATCTATTCTAGCTATTATTCAGCTTTTGTGAAGCTTCTCAGTACGGGGTTCAGTCTGTAAACGTTTCTATGGAAACACTTTTTTCTTACTCTCCATTAATGCAGCTGCAATACGAGGACAAAGCAGAGTTATTTAACAGATCATATGCACGAGCTTCAGGAGGAAAAACATTTACAGCTTTTCACTGAGAAAGCTATTGATTAGCTCATGAGAAAAGCGGAAACATAAAAACAAGCAATAAGAAAGACATAAGGGAGGAAGAGAAGCAATACAAAACGTTAAAGAAACAAACAAACTCCATCTCCCAAACCCAACAAACCACTAGACCACCACAAACATATCAATCCATAGAAAATCCTACATTCCTTCACAACCAACAGCAAAGAGGGAAACAGAGAGAAAAGTAAAAGAAGTAAATTAAAGCATCTTCATAAATATTTACATTTTTAAAGACAAATATCAAATGGATTACTTCAAAACATATCAGGTCACTGAAAGGGAGGAAAACATGAACTTTTCATATGTCTCTTACCACAAATAGCACCACATTCCAGCAGCAGAACAAGGGATGGGAAACATAATTATTAAAGCAGCATTATGGCAACAATATCAATGAAGAGTCTCTCTTCACAGAGAGACAATGAAATAAAATTCTATTGTGACATAGATTCTCATTTTATCATCTATAAGTCTCCGTATCTACTATAGTTCCCAAAATGTCATAAATTTCAGTCCCAAACATACGGAACATTTATTATAACAAACAACAACCATTATTTAAAGATAATAAATAAATGAATAAATAGCTTTTACTTGCTATAGAAATTGAACTAGAATAAACTAGACTTAATGATAACAGACTACAGCATACCATTAAAACAACTATGTCCATAAAAAGACATTTAAACAACAAAGACTCACCTGTTGAACCATTTCCACTTCCCCAACTTCTGGGTTAGTTTTTAAGACTTGGGTAAATAAAAGCCACAGTAAAATAGCTTAACTAGTCACTTATTCTTGAGTTTCTTTGTATGTTCAGAGACCTTCCAGGAACTGTTATCAGCATTTATTTTAAGGCTGGCATTTGCCCACTCCATGTCCTCTATTTTATCAAGCAGTTTTCTTGTTATGACAAAGGTAATGGTAAAGTCTATGCCATCAAATATTTTTGGACCATCTTGAAGAAATATTTTTAATTTGGCAGGAAATAATACTTAAGTCTTTATTTGGGCTTTCTTTAGTTCTTTTAGCGCTGGCAAAAAAAAGCTTTCTTTTGGCAATTACAGAAGATGAGTAATCATTATCAAAGAGTATGACTTTTTTTTATATTTGATAGGAGATTTAGCCCAAGCAGTCTTTAACACTATATCCTTGTCATGAGAAGATAAAAACTTCACTATAAAAGATTTAGTAGAATTGGATTTACCTTTTTTGCAGTAGCCAAGGACCTGTGTGCTCTTTCTATTCCATATGAGAGAGCTTCAGGAAGCTGTAGTACATCAGGGAGCCAAGATGTTAAGAATTTTTCCATATTACCTTCTTCAACATTATCAGGCAGACCAAAAAGTCTAATATTATTTCTTCTTCATCTATTCTCTAGATCATCATTTTTTGTATGTAAAAGAGTATTATGTTTTAAAAGAAAGTCTATATTGTGCTCACCTTCTTGAATTCTAGTGTCCATATAATTTAGTGAAGTCTGTATACCAGTAATCTGTCTCTTTTGCTGCTTAAGGTCTTCGTGTAATGTTTCCATTTTTTGGGAACATTTTTCTTTGAAGTTATCCAGTTTCACATCCATTCTATCAATATTTGCTATCAGTTCTTGAATGTTAGTTACCAGTGACTGAAGTTCTTTCTTAATAGTTGTTTCTTGAAGTGTAGATTTGGAATAACTCATTCTGTAGTCTGAATTCCAAATATTTTCTCTAGTACTTTTTGACAGTAAAAAATAAAAAAATGCCAATATTTTTATATACTATCCTAAAGAATGATTAATAGATTTCAAATATGTAAAAAAAAAACATAATTAGGATAGATATACTCAAAATATCCTGTCATAAATATTCTGTAAAGGCAGAGCAGAGAGAAAGTGCTGTTACTCAGTGCTCATCTTAGCCATGCCTCCCTTATACAAGGCTTTTGACACAATCCCTCACTTGGGCATTATTGAGAAACTCACCCAGCTTGGAATTAACCCATGTCTTACTAGCTGGATAGCCAACTGGCCCACCAACAGTATGCTTATAGTCAAAGGTGAGGATTCCACCTCTACCAGAAGACCAGTTACCAGTGATGTAACACAAGGATCTCTGCTGGGCCCCTTACTGTTCGGAATCTATTTCTCAAAAGTCAAAGCAACAATAGATGGCCTGTGGCCTACCAAATTTGTCAATGGCTGAAAACTGGGTGCAATCATTGAGTCCCCCAATGATGTTGACATACTGCAAAAAGGGCTTACACTGACAAATGATTGGTGCCAAAGCCATGGACTTAAACTAAACAAAAATATGCGTTATCATCCCTTTTGGCAAAGGGGAAGTCCTGCAAATTACAACATTAACAGTACCACCTTAGCTCAGGCCCTGTGGTAACAGATTTGGGAACACAGGTTGATAGCAACCTTAACTTCAATCCACAGTGGTAAGGAAAGCCTTCTATGTTGCACATCTCACAAATAAGGGCATCACATCCAGAGCTAAAGATGTTATAACACCCCTGTACTCATCACTCATCAGACCACTAATGCAGTACAACACTCCCTTCTGTGCGTACCTCACCAGATACCTGCAGCAGCTGGACAGACCTCAGAGGTTTCTCACCAAGAAAATTCAGGGGCTTCAACACATGACCTACATGGACAGACTGAAGTCCCTGTTACTGTACTCTGTATCTTATAGGCTGCTGAGAAGTGACTTGTGTCTGGCCTACAGAGCAGTCTCAGACCCTGCCCTAATGGAAATGCTGCACAACTGCAAGTCAAATGGGACAAGATTCACTCGCTCTAGGGATTTTAACCTAGCCTGTGACATTAACAGGACATGCTGGAGAGACAAATATGTGTCTCCCAGAGATTGCCACTCCTCTGGAACAAACTCCCAATTCACATAAAACAGAGCTCCTCAATGACCCTATTTAAGCATAACTTAGACAACTGGATGGGAGACCATAAATTTACCCTGGGGGTGGTGTCATCTATGTCCCTCTTGGATAAGGGCAGTCAGTGCTGATCCTAGACTTGTGTTGCTAATATAAACCATACAACTTGGTCAATAAGGGAACAAGTATATAACATTTATAAAGGCCTTAGGGCCAATAGCCTAGTAACCTCCTATAAACCTATCAACCTATCAGGGGTAATTTCGTACTTCCTAGAAAGACAAGTTTACAGCTAGTTCTTGCAGAATCATCACCTCCCATTGAAAATTAACATACACTGATGTAGTAATGAAACCACAGTGTAGATCAGAAGCTGTTCCCCTAAAGAGGCAATTTTTCAGTACCCATAAAGCTTTGCAGTTGTATGCAAATTATGATGCAATACCTACCATGATATCACTTTCTGGATGTGGTTAGACTGACAAACTGAGCAACCAATGAAACTAAAAAATTAAACAGCAAATTATACTGTTCATTTTTTTGCAAAATCATTTGCAGTTTTATCATGAGTAGTAATGAAATTAATTGCGAAACAATGATGCTCCTAAAAGTGACTAACGTGTTCATAAGCTCAGAAATAAATGTCCCACTTTTCCTAAGTTTCCAGGATGCTAACCCCAAATTCTGACCCTGCCTACTCCCTTGGCCTATTTTTGGTGTCTTGTCCTCTGTGATCTCATGTTTGATAAAATTTTTTTAAGTAGATCACTAGTACACTTCCATCCCCCCACCCTTGTCTGTTGTTCTGAAAACCCTTAATCCAGGAATTCCCATATCACAACTATTATTATCACTAGTCCAAGCTTTTGGGATACTCAAATGTCCACCTACTCCCTTTTGCATCACAGCTTGCAGTTTCCCTACCTTCCAACTCAGACTGCTTGTATGGCAAAAGTCTAAAACACCAGGCAATTTCCATCCAGTACAGTAACCTTTAATTAACAACACTGAGTACTTTCGTCTATTCAGAAGGCATACTTCCTTATATACTTAACAGCCACATGATATGTTATGTAAATGCAACTACTTAACTGTCATGGGACTTGAGAAGGTACTTCAATCTCATCAGCCCCAGTCATCAGTTAGAGGTAGTACAGGAGTGGCTAAGTTAAGTTCTAGAAATCTGATGGATGGACAGAGGCCCTAGGAACAGATGATAGTAATCTGTAGGAGATAAAAAGAGGTAAGAAAAAGTCGAGGCCTTGAAATCAATTTTGATATAACTGATGTGTGCTGTCTACCTTGCTAAACCTCTTTATCTCATTGACAAGTGAATTTCTAATCACCAAAACCTTCTTTTATTTCCTGTTCCACACCACCACCACTCCTATCTGCAACCCATCCTTTCCAGGCTCAGTGTCATCTGTTATTCTTGCTGTGCTGGATGATACACCTGGCCACACTCTCATCCCTTCTGTACTCTGTTCATTTCACTCACTGACACTCCAGTCAGAAAAAGTGGCCCTCCCTGCTATTTCCTTCCTACTCCCATTGTGACATTGCCCCTTGCATGGCCCTATCATCTCTGTATCCCCTTCATCACTTGTCACCACTTGCTTGACAAAGTTGTCTTTCTTATTCTTGTCCTCTCATTTGTGGACACATTTCCCATTTTCTAGCTTCACCTTACTCAGTGTGACTCCACTTGAGTGCATATAATTGATAACCTCTGACTCCACTTGAGTGCTCATATGTGATGACCTCTGCCCATGTTCCCATTTTATCTGTATTCTTTCTTATGTTTTCCACCCCATGTTATTTGCTTCATCTTCTCTAATCCATTAATTCTCTTCCTCACTAAAACAGCCAAACTTTGCTATTTCTAGCTCCAGTGGTCTCCCTTGAAGCTTTCCCATCCTCCATCAGACCACATATTTTCTGTGACCCAAAGCTGCCAGACTCAGATGGCTGTCTAGCATCCTGAGCACTTCACAAATCTCTTTCTGCCACTCTTCTAATATGGCACATACTCCTCCTTTCAGGATGTACATTCTTATTGCTCTCAGCTATTCTGTTATTTTTATGTACACAGATATATCCTTTTAGCACCAAGATAGGCATTTCTGCATGAAATCCTGCAAAGCAGATGCCAGACTAGTGACAAATGATACAGTAGTTAGGAGTGACAACCAATAGTCACTTAATGAGAAAATATGTGCCTGTAGCTCTCAGCTCAAAGTGAGGCAAATTCATGTCATTTAGAAGAAGACCATAGCCTGAATTCATTAACAGCTACATGAAGTGTAGCGATCGTGTTGGCATAGGTATAGTGTGGGATTTGATATCTATTAAGAGGCTCCACACAACATGCAGAGCTGCGCAACAATGTGGAATGGCAAAATATGCTAATTAAAGCATAAGGAGTTGAAGTACATGGTACTTGCTAATTAACCAATATAATATGGCACAGCTATTCAGGAAGCTATAAAGCAATCATGTACACTTGGTTCAGGCTTTTGCCATGCACACCCAAACCTCTTGAACTGAAGGCACAATTACACTTAGAAGAAAAAAACAGGGTTGCTGCTTTTATTATTATGCAGTATGTGCAACAGGATTTAAATCAGGGTGCTGCTGCTCCTACCAGACCTTGGGCAAGAAGAACAAAGATTTTTAGACCCAGTCTGACATAAAATGTACTGCACAAAATGGAAATTGTTGACAGATACAGAGTGGACAGGGAAACACTGGAAGAAATATGCAGGCTCTGCTGCCCCCACCTCAAGCCACAGAGAAATCAAGAACAAAACATCCCAATGGAAACAAAAGTATGTTTAATATGGTTTACCTTCATGTGTGCGTTTTGCACAAGGGCGAACAGCAGTTGTCCGAAAGGACATTTACAAAGTTTGCAAATGGCGAACAGAAAAAGGTTTGAATGTGCAATAAGCAAATGCACAGTGACATTCGCTCATTGCAGATTCGGCATTTTGGGGCAGATTGCACTATAGTGGGGATCAGAAAATGGTCCCTTTCCCCACTGTAGTGCGATCTCAGAGTTAGAATATTAAAGTAGGGGGAGTGTGGGGGATGCAGCCCCCCCACATGGGGAGGTGCAGGGGAGCTTGCTTTATACTTCATTACATTTTCTTTTTGACATTAATGTCCGAAAATCAGCGAATCTGCTTTTCGTTTTGCTGATTTTCGAACATTGCAAACTGTCGCTGTTTTGATTTTCGTGGTTACGGTTCACTCATATGAGCAATTGCACCACTGTGTTTCACTGTTGTAAAGGTAAACCATTTAATATACTTATACTAGCCACAGCTACCTTCCAGAGACCCACAGGGGATATATTAGAGGCATCACAGGCATCTGCCTCTAGAATATTTCAACAGTTTTTAAATGCAATGCTATTACATGCAAGGAAGGATATCTGTTCCCTTGAACACCACAGGAGAGAGCAAGAACACTTCCCTGAACTGTTGGGGGCCATAGACTGTACACACATAGAAATAAAAGCTCCACCAGGAGAACAAGGAAGGAGGTACATCAACAGAAAAGGATTCCAGTCCATAAACTGTCAGGTTGTCTGTAATGCCCAAGAGATTATCTACAATGTCTGTGCAGGTAACTCAGGCAGTTTCTATTACTCACACATATAGCATACTTGTAAGCTATAAACCAGGTTTTCTGGGGGTGATATCTCTCAGGGGCATTTAGTGAAGGATTTAGGTTATGCACTGGACACCCAGGAGAAACTCACACAACCCTACTGTGCAAGGATATAACAAGGCCCTTGCTCAAAACAAGGAATAGTATAGAATGTACGTTCGGTTTGCTTAATCAATGTTCCAGTGTCTAGACACATCAGGAGGTGCACTGCAGTATGACCTGGGCACCTGTGCTGAAATACTTACAGTGTGTGTCATGTTACACAATATCATACTCAGGAAACAGCTTCATCAAAGACAGCAAGGGGTAGGACCACAGTTTCAAGGACTACAGGTAGGGCCAGCAACAGCAGCAGCAGCAGATACAGATGAGGAGTCTGAGGGAGAACCACCAGCTGCAGATGGTGCTGACAGTCGAATACATGCACATTATTCCCTGGCTATGGCTAAGAGGCAAAGAAGAGTAAGCAAAATTTCTACCTAGGTCAAGGCCTAAGATCTCATGCACATGCAAATATGAAAAAATATACCTGCCAGACTGCACAACCTTTACTTAACCATGTAATGGCTGTGTTCTGATAGCATCAGACAGGGAACCCCCCCCCCCCAAGGACACAGTGTTTACCTACCTTAATGATGTGGAAACTGTAAATAAAATAAAAATGTTATAGCACTGATTACTCTCATATCATTATATGTATATGCCCTATGAGTACACAAAAGTTAGTCCCCCAATCCACCCCACACACCAACACCCTAATCCAATATTGTGATATTTAATAAATGAATATTTTATCAGCATTCAGCATTTAGTTGTTCCTGTGTATGGAGACATCTTCTGAAGAATTTGTGATGTGATAGTTTTATTTTCAAGATATACACTACCTGAGCATGTATTGTTTCTTTCTAAGGATGTTAACTCACCTAATTAATTTTAGTGATGTACTGTGTCTGCTCTACAGTGTTTACATTTGCACCATGTTACCAGCATGGTTAATCTAGTTTCACCACATCCATCACTATCATTCTGCAGTACACTGTCTTATGTAAGACTTCCATGGTTGTCCTGCTAATGCAGATAGTGCAATTATGAGATAAAAGTGTGCAATCATCCAAACATGATGCCATGGGAATTTTTGAGTGATAATCCTGTTATGCAACAGTCAGTTTATGTCATCCCATTATGTGTAACATGTCAATGTCCCTCACAGTACCACAATGTACAGTATGGACAGTCTGTATATTGTATTATCAAGGTATGTCATTACATGTGGCAACCACAGCAATGTTACATTGTCCTGTGCACACATATGTATTGGTTGCACAAGCTGGGATACACAGTGCTGTCTCTTTCAAATACTGATCTTTGCAAATATTTCAATATCCAATTTCACAGAGATATTGTGTGTATTCCTCTGTGGTTCATGTAACTGCTACATTGCTCTGTAAATTATGTAAGCTAGTTAGTTAGGTGATTCAATATCCAGCATGGAATACAAGTGTGTAAGTATGTATCAATGGGTGGTGCATCTACGTCCCCTGAGAATGATACATTTAACTGTTCTCACAGCTCCCTTATAATAACCTTTACAGAAGCATCCTGTCTAAAACACACTGATGAAGTTACCCTGACAAAAGTGCAATCTCTTCCATGAAAGTCATATTTCTCCTATGGTGCTTGTGAGTATTATAGTGCTCTCTACAGTGTGTAACCTAGATGGGTACAAGATTCAGTACCCAGCATGAAAGAGGTGTGTGTGTGTGTTCCTTGGGGATATATCCATTCCCTTGAGAATAATGCATTTAAAAATTCTCACAACTCCCTTATCCCTAATTTTACAGTAACATCCTTTCAGAAAAACACTGACGAGGTCATCCTGACAAAAGTTCTATCTCTCCTCTGAGAGTCACACTTTTCCTGTGGTGCTTTGACTATTACAGTGCTCTCTGGATTGTGTAAACTAGATAGGGAGGAGGTTTGATGCCCATCATGGAATCATTTCATATGTGTATGTGTAATGCTTGTTGCTGTCTCCATTTCCACTGCTGAGGTTGCACTTAAGTGTGTACACAGCTCCCTTGTAACAGCTTTTACAGTAATGTCCTCTCTGAAACTGTCTCAGTTGAACCTCAACATGGTCATGTGGCAATTGCATTTCAGGTACAGAAGTTTAGCTTGTGATCTTGGGTAATTACTTGAAAACCACCCATCACTGCTCAGAGTACACTGTATCAGTATTATTCTAGCTGTACATGTCACGAACAGTGCTGTCATGCACATTGATTTTGTACACATATAGACATTGGTCCCTCTTACTGAGAGCAGTGACAGTTTGTCATAAAGCAATGCTTTTATTCGGAGAAATTATGACATTTGCTTCCATCTTACTTAGATAACATGTTGGAATTGTTATCCTCTGGCATGGGGAAATGAGACAACATGATGTCTGTTGATGACTTACTGCAGCAATCACAGGCACATATGTCCCTTGCAGGAAGTGAGTAATGTCATGCCTCCACATAACTACATATGTCACACTTGAGTGACATATCTGCCATGCTGCATTTATCCTAGGAAATATCCATATATTTTCTGTTCTTAAATGCTCATGTGTTCAACATTCACATTCACTGCCTGTTATCACTGTTGGGCCTTATACTATAATGCATGGCTTACATGTACCATGGTGATGGTGTGTCCATTGACATTGTATTGGACCTCCACAATCCCTATAATCCTAGATATTGTTTCCCACACATACAGATGATATAATAATTTAGCAAAATATGCATAGGTGGTTTGTCATACTAGTTGTACAACTTCTAGTCAGTAGATTTGCAACACTTGCTGTTCAATTCCGGACAAGGGCAACATTATACTTATGTAATACTGTTGCAAAATAAAAATCTGTATCTACTTATTATCTTTTTTATGTTAGACAATTATATATAATCACAGGCTGTGACAGCTTGGAACTGAAATGTCTGTTCAGAGCATGTCATGCTGTCAGTCTTCCTGTGGCACATGCACTGAGTATTGGTATTTGTAGCATACCTACACAGATATACTGGTGTTCATTTCTGACACACTGTATGTTCTACATAACAGAGACAGCTTCCTTGTCAAAAACAATCATATTGTAATGCTCAGTGTTATGTGGGCAGTAACATGTAGCTCGTGCCTGGCATTCTCTGACTGACTCTGATTGTTTCTATAATATCCATACACTTGTGCTGACACACATGTAATTCAATTATTAGTGGGAGCCTCTATTTCTGTCTGATGTCACACAAGCAGTCAATACAGGAGTCTGAGGAGCACCTTGTGTAATAGGCAGGGGTATGAATCTGCCAACATCTGTCTGTCAGACTACAGTGGCTTACATGCACATTCATGGGGCAGCTTGTTCATACATTGTCATACTATATAAGTTATCAGTACATCTTATATGGTATGTTAGTGCTGACATTCGAGGGTGTTCTTCTTTTTGTGACCAATATGCGTATATCTGTGGCACCCCTGATTGTTATACAGCTCTCTCATATCTTTTCAGGTATGTATTCTAACATGACCTGCTGCAAATGTTTCTTAGGTCATTTCTTGCTCAAATGCATTACCTATTCACAGGACAATTTTGCTCTGTATTGTATGTCATCTTCTGCACATTGTTTCTGTCACAATATACAGCTTATTGGCATGTGTGTGATTCCATAAGCATGTCTATCTGTATGGAATTCAGGGTGATCATCAGAGATGTGACTGGTCCTCTGTTACAACACTTTATTGTATTTCTGATTTTGGATTGCTGTCCTTTTACTGTTCCCTTTAATTTCATATCAGCATGCCTAGTATTAGCATGTCAGACATGTTTGCAAGTCATCAATGGCAAAACTGGACTCCTGACAGGTCATCTATTCATTCGTACTATGTTCACTTATGATGTTGTTTGTTATTAGACTGCCATGTATAATTTCCATCAACATACAACACTTGCCTATCAATTACATGCTCGTAGATGATGAACCCCTTCCTTCTTGGTGCCATAGTCATATCTTTGCATTATAGTGACAATGTCCTTTTAATGTTCTTTGGTGCTGTCAGCTTTCATACATCATTTCCCTGTATATATATATATATATATATATATATATATATATATATATATATATATTTCCCTAGATAATATGCCTGCATCTATGCATTCACCCCGTAATGTATCTTCCATCCTTGGGAACTGTTATCCCATGTCAACCATTTAATTAACATGTATATCACAGCTATACTCCCCTGTGTTTCAATGCAGCTTTATGTCCCTATCCACATTCTTTATCAGCATGTCTGTTATCATTTATGTGCATACCTGTGGGATTGCCATTCACAGTAATTATCATAGCATCAGTCTTGCAGGTTTTTTTTTTTTTTGTATATGATTTTGTCCATTAGAGGGAGTTACATTTCACACCAGATTAGAAATACATGGCAGTTGTCCTGGGACCACTCCTTTCTGGCATTTACTTCTCTGAAGTCAAGGCCAATATCAATGGCCTCTGGCTGACTAAATTTGCAGATTTAAGACAAGATTTTCAAGAGCTCTCCCCGGTGTCCATGTTCCATCCAGTGCACGTTATGTGTAAGTGCCATTAAGCTATGAGATTACAATGTAATCCCTATTGGCTAGTTTTCCTCCATCCCATATCTTCAGAGATATCCATGGTGGCTAGTGTTACCCCTGACCCAATGTCATAGGCTTTGCTTGTTAGTCTACGTGTGTGTGGAAGCATGACAGCCATCCCAACACCCCATACACACACACACACACACACACACACACACACACACACACACACACACACACACACACACACACACACACACACACACACACACACACACACACACACACACACAGTCATCTCAACACCCAATGGCACTTACAGACACACTCATTCATTCACCCACACATATACACCTAGGCTACCCTTTTACTAACCCCCCCAATTGCAATCTTCCAAGCACACATGCTCACACATGCACTTGTACATTCAGCTCCTCACATACACACACTCACATGCACCCTAACCCTATCAGACCACTAAACTGCAGCATTTAGCTGTAGTGTGATGCATGAGCACAGCCTTTCAGCTGTATTCATTATGAAGAGAGACCAGGATCAGTCGTGCTAAATTATGCAGCTGAGCAATTCTCAATCAGAAGGTGGTATGAGAATAATTAAATGTATAATAATATGAAACATGAACAAGAGAAACTGTATACAGTAAAGTAACATGAAGAGTACCATGCACTAGTCTTGAATACATTGAAGTATGAGCAATGGGCCTGTACTAATGTGAACGTCATTAAAAAAGGAAAATATGGTATCCTCGGGGGGGGGGGGTCAATCCATCATTTCAGTCCACTTGACAGTACATCCTCAGTTCCCTAGCATAAAATATACATATCAGGGAAATGTAGCACATTTGCAGATTTTTAGCAAGAAAAGACAGTTAGAGCTCAAAAGAACTGAGGCTATGCCTTTCTCAGTGATGTTCTCTAGAGTGTTCCATTAGCAATGGAAACCACAGCAGGAGTCAAAAATGTGTTAAAACACACAAACATCAGGGAAATGTAGCACATTTGCAGAATGATAGCAAAAAAGAAAAATAGGCCTTAAGGAATTGAATTCATGCCTTTCTTAATAATATGTTTTTAGTGACACATTAACAATGGAAGCCACAGAAGGAGTCAGAATAAAAGGTGTCATAAAACATACATACCATGGAAGTGTACTACTCTAGATCTCATCATTACAAATACTGGATCCAGCATCTCTAGTTTTCTGAACTCATTTAATGATAAATTCCTTCTTTTCCCCAATTGGTCTTTTAAAAAGACAAAGATCACAGAGAAATTGTAATAGGTCAACCAGTTTTCCAAAGCATTGATGGATACACTTTATATCTCATTAACATCCCAACAAATGCATTGGCTTACTTTATCAATACCTACACCTCCAACCAAAACTAGGTCTTCCCTGTTCACAGAGGAGATTAAGGAGTCAAAAATGTCACTGGATTAGTAGTAATATTAAAACCCTCATAAAACAGAAGTGGCAAGGCATGCTTAGCCTGGAAACAAAACCCAAATAATTCTAATCACCTCCAAACCTATCAAACACTAGGAAAACAAATTAGAATAGCGACTAATTTGGTCAAATTCATATACTTAAAAAATAAGCAAATTGCTACCTACCAGTAATCCAAAACATTTTAGAAGGACATAAAGGAATTAACAGGAGAAATCACAAAACCTAAATACTCCACCACAAAAATAAGTTACAACTACAAGACTCTCCTACCAGAGAATTACAAAATCTTCATCACTCCCAGTGTACAAGAAATAGGCTCATAGGTAAGTAGTGAGCTAGCTGCCCTTGTGGGCCATTTTAAACCTAGCCAGTTTCACTTTTTTTCTTGAATTAACCTCATTTAGTGTTAGATTGGCCTTACCTATCCCATGGTCAATAATTATATTGCCTCTAGTGATAATAACTGGGATTGTACCACAGATAATTTGAGAGAACCCATGCATGGGATAAAATATTTAGAAACTGTCTCTGTCCATTAGTAGTACAGGAGGCAGATCTAGGGTAATTTTCTGTTTCCCATCCAAAGATTCATGTTGCGCTTGAATAGGGACAGGGATAAGCTTCGATTTGTGTGGATAGAGTATGTTTGAGAGCAGCAGTATCCTCTATCCTGTCCCTCCAAACTGTTCTGCTGATGTTGTGGAAGAGGTGATTAGGAAATCACCAATTCTTTTCAATTTCTACCCCATCTCAACACAATCTTCCAAATTTCTCTCAACCAACACTAGATCTATTAGCTGAATAAGCAGCAGCATTCTGTTTTAAAGACATCTTTATAAACAAATTCATCACATTCCTGAAAGGTCCTAAAGAATCCTCCTCCAAAGTCATCCAGTTATATCACATTATTAAAAAGGTAAGTGCAGCAAATAAAATTGCCAAAGTCTTAATCTACAAATAGAATCTCTTTGTTACAACAGGAATTGTGCCCCCAGCCTTAAAACACTCCATCATAAAAAATATGTGAAAAAATCCCTTAAATATAAATAGTGAACATTAAAAACTATGGTTTGCTATCAGACAAACAGTATGAGTTTAGAAATGCCTTCAGCATCAATACCATCTTATTCACTGTAACTGACTCCATTTTTATAACATTAATGATGGTCTCGTCACTCTTGGGATGTCTTCAGATGTGATAAGGGCATTCATAACTTTGGATCACAATGTTCTACTTATGAAACTGAAGAAACTTAATTTTGGCCACAACAATATCAAGTGATTCCAAACTTACCTGAAGAATTGAACATTCCAAGTCCACAATAACAACCTTTTATCATCACGTGGCACCCTAAACACCAGAGTGCCACAAGGTTAAATACTGGGGTCCCATTCTGTTTTCAATATTTATTAAGGATCTTACAGATGACCTGCCATCCCTTGATGTCATATTGTATGCAGGTGATTTTCTTCTTTTACAAGCCAGTAGATGCCCCTATGATCTCCAGTACACACTATGACAATATGTATCTAAAGTATGCAACTGGGCTGATCGTACTCTCTTTCTAAATAACCATAAAAATAACTAAACTTATGCTATTTACAGCCCCTCAAAAACGCCCTCATCAATCTCTTATTAACATTACTGACAACAGCAACATCATTCTCCCTGTTTCTGAATACAAATATCCAGGCCTTAACTTTGATTCTTCTCTAACTTTTTCACACCATACAGGCAAAATAATCTACTATCACAACTTAAGCTCTGCTGGAGAATCTATCATTTAATATCTCATTCAGACCACTTTCCCTAGCCAAAAATGTTCTTCTCCATAAACTGCAATACAGTCTTTCTCTGATTACTTTTTACTCAGTGCAAAATTCCAAAAGACTTCAGATCATAGAAAATAAAAAAATGAAGATTTGCCATCCTTATCAACAGTACATCTCACCACTGTAACCTCCTACAACATCTGAAAATAGTTTCCAGTCACTGAAAGATCAACATAACATAATAAACAGTGGCTATTGCAACCATAAAGATGGAAACTACCCATACAAGACCAGGTTTTCTCCCTAAGAAGTATCCAGGAGAAAAGTATCACATTTTGTAGACCCGCATAATAAAACAGATTCTGGAGACCATACCTCCTCCTGACTAGGCCTCACTGAGTTCAAAAAAGCCTTCATTGATCCTTTGCATAAGGAAACTGAGTGTAAGTACTTTAAGGACAATGATTACCCTCACCATTTGCTATCAAACAGCATACTACCTCCAGTAAGACAGTATTTGTGAATTCTAACAACGTTACCTCTAGTATGACAGCCTTTCCCTGTTTATCATCCCACAGTACAAATACCAAGCTTTATGGGAGTGCTGTTCCACTCTGATCTCAGTAGCAATTCTTTGTCAAATTGTTTGTTCCTTGTTTAGCAATTCCTAAATATAATATAATTTTAACAATTATAAGTCTTATTATTTTGTTTTCTTTATTTTTAGAGAGTGTTCTTATAACTTGGTGAGCCCTTTGAATCCCACAAAGGCAGACTTTTAATCAAGTTTATTATTTTGGGAATTCAGGTTTTCATAAAGCTTATCATATCATTGTCTATAATATTCTCTGGTACACTTGATATTCTGATATTATTTAATCTGTCTTTGTTTCCTAAGTCCTTCATCTTCAACATTAGCTATCTATTCTGTTTTGATAAAAATTGCTGTTCCTCTTTATTCACCTGTCCATCCAATTCATGTAACACAGTTTCTATTTCTTTTATGTGTGTTCTTTACCAAGTTATTGTGCTGCATGAAACACACATAATTGTTTTTTGTTCTCAAATACTTCTATTTTATTGTTAGTTCTTAAACTGATGTAAGCAGTTGCTGCACTATTTTTTTACTCAAATTTTTATTAAGAATTTTAACATATTTACAACATATACAAAGAAAGGAATATTTCTTATCACTATTAAATAACTTCAGCAAATAAATAAAACTTAACCATAAAACTCTAAAACTTTCTTATTGTACTTTCTTGTATTTAGATAGTTGTTGTTGTGTCTTTCGAACACAGCGGAACTCCGGTCCACTAATGTTTGGTAGTGGATTTTTATGTGCCGAGTTGCCAGCCCTGACGCACAACCTTCAGTGAAGGCACACCCATTCATGCATGCCTTCACACAGAAGACACTCTAACTGAGAATTGAATGGGACAACGTCTTGCTGTGAGGCGACAACGCTACCGTAACACCACTACCGCGGGTTTTTAGATAGTAACATATCTATATTTTCCAGCAATTATTACTTAAATTCTTATTCATATAATTTAATTTAAAAAAAAACAATTTATTTTTTACATACAGTAGCAGCAAGACCAAAAAATTCTCTAAACAAAGGAATATAGTTTGATGTACATTTTTTAGTATCCTTTTCTGGCAAAAGCCAGGAGATTCTAAAGCAAAGAAATTTGTTTTCATTCAATAACCATAGCAACAGGTACATAATAATTCAGATTCTGTTTTTAAAATACACTTATCAGACCATAAACTTTAAAGAAAATCTGAGAGATCGTTTGAATATACATTTAATTTTTTACAGTCAAGGAAAACATGTAACCAATCTGCTTTAGTTTCTCCATTGCACCTCCAACATGTTGAATCATCATTTTTATTAAATTAAGTAACTTATTTGAGGTTATGAAAGCTCTATTAATATACTTCACTGTAAAAAAATCTTCCAATATAAAGTAGTGGAAGTAGAACCTATAGAGTTTAAAAGAAAAACTTTATTTTTTCATCAATCAACCTATGTAAATTAAAAGATTCTAAGAACTTCAAATAATCTTTGTTAAAAGTGTTATTATTCTTTAGATACATAATGAACAGGCAAACATTTTATTTGTCATAACTTTTTAATCATATTTGTTATATAGCTATATATTTAGGAACCAGTATAAGTTCAACATAATCATTAAATTTTCCTATTATAGTTTGTCATAAACATTAACCATGTTTAAACTATAGTTACTTTAAAATCTTCCACAGATACTATTTTATTATTATCTAAGCAATCAGACTATAATGAAATATTATTTTTCAAAGTATTCAAGAATATGTTATTCAAACATTCAATAAAATTAGGAGAATAAGCAATAGGATAGATGAACCATCTCTACTTTTTCATTATAGGAATTTTATAAATATAATTTCTAATTAATGTAAATCCCTGTGTGGATGCACATCTTTTCTTGAAGCAGATTTTCTTTCAATCTGTTTACAAACTCAGAGGAATTTTGCTTTTCTAAATTATTTTTCTTCACTAAAATGTCTCTTCATTCAGGATATGAAATCTGATTATTTTCTAGACTTATTTAGCTTACTTTTATGTGGTTTTGCTTAAATGTTCCTGTCAAAGTAAACAATTGTTTAGGAGCTTCTTCAAAGTGCATTTACTCCATCAACATTTTGGCCAAGCCCCCCCCCCAAAAAAAGCTGATACTGTAATGCTGAAATGGAATATTGTTTTACCCTTATGCTATCAGATTTAATTCATGCCTTTTAGTAAATCACTAATAAACATCATGTAGCCATAGTCTGAACATGAAGAACTTTGTAATTTAGAAAATAATGCAAATTACTCACCATAAAAAAAACATTTAAACCATAATGAACAACACAACATGTATAACACTGATGTTTGATTTGCAGTATTTAGCTAACCTACTGGTTGATTTATCTTGCATACAGACATGAAACTATGGCAAAAACTAGCTGGTTTAGAGTGGCTCCTAAACAGTGTGCCACTCATCTAAAGCCCCTAAGGCAAACCAGCATGCCCAACACACTAGTAATAGGTGACTCGATAGTGAGGCACACTGATGTCCTAGTCACTAGGTTGAATAAGGAGAAAGTGACAGTCAGCTGCCTGTCAGGTACCAGGATCCACCACATAATGCATGCACTCAGGTTCCTGAACAACTGGTACAAATATGACTCTGTCATTGTACATGTGAGTGTGAGTGTGAATGACCTGAGATGTACCTCCCTGGACTACATGAAAAGAGACATGGAGGAGCTCTCTGATTATGTAGCCCAGGTGGGTATGACCCTAGCCCTGAGCAGCATCCTACCATCACCCAGAATGAATAGCACAGTACAAGCAGAAAATGATTGATTTCAACAATTGGCTAAGTTTCTGATGTCATTCTAAGGGGATCCAGTATCTGTCTGCCTGGGATGATATGATTGACAGACCTTGATGCTTTGACAGAGATGGCCTGCATCTGTCACCCCTGGGCTTCTGGATACTGGCTGAGGTTCTTGCCATCCCTATAGTGCCTTTTTTAGGAGGTGTTCCAAAGACCAAATTACCACCGTAACAGCTACAAACAAATGCAGTCTGAGGGTCATGCTGCTCAACGCTAGAAGTCGAAATCTCAAAATGCACTCACTCGAAGTACTCCTTAAAAATGGAGAACATTGACATTTGTGCTGTAACAGAGACCTGGTTCAAGGCAGCAGAAAGCACCTCTGCACTACCAAGCTATAACTCATTCTACACCTTTTGGCCCCAGAACTTGGACCAAAGCTCCAAAGGTGGTGGTGTTTCCATATTCATAAAGGATGTGCACACCTCCAGACTGGTAGCCCAACATAATGTATCAGAGATACTTCAAGTGCAGCTAACATTGGGTAAGACAGCGATTCAGGATGTAGCCTGCTATAGGTCCCCAACCATGCCCCAAGACTCACACTCCACATTCCTAAGTACCCTGGAGAATATTACAGTCCAACCTTATACTCTCTTACTGGGCAACTTCAACTACCCCTCCATTAACTGGGTAAACTACTCATGTACCAATACACTTGCCCAATGTTTCCTGGAGTTCATTAATTCCAATGCCCTGGACCAGCTCATTCTTGCCCCCACTAGAGGTAGCAACATCCTTGACCTGGTCACTACTAACATGGGTGACCGTTGCTCTACACCAATAGTCAGCTCCTCTATGGTTAGGTCCGACCACAAACTAATCACCTTGGAAATCCACATCCCTCCCACCCCACCCCACCCCCCACCCCACAAAGGTAACCACCATGAAAAACTTCTCCAAAGCTAGCTTTGGTCTCCTAAAAACAGAGGGGGCTAACTTCACGGCACCCATGCAAATGGAGAATAGTTGCGTGACCGCAGAAATATACACCAATGCACTGTACGAGTGGGTACACAAATGCTTGGATCTCGCAAGACCCAATAAAACCAAGATGCTCTCCTCCAAAAAAAGAAGCCAATCTGGTATTTCCCTGCCATAAACAAACTCTACAACAGAAGGAGAAAACTGATGTGGAATAAGGTGAAGTCACAAGACTGGAAAAACCCCCTTATCAGCCTCAACAAAAAGTTGAGATCTCTCATCAAATCCTCTAAAGCTAGCTATGAAAACAGAATTGCAGCAGATAGTAAAGACAACTACAAGGCCGTCTATAGTTATGTAAAGAATCTCCACGGCAATACCCAGATTTTCTCTGAGCTACTGCACAATGGTACCTCCTATACTGAGTCAACAAATATTGCTAGTATACTGGCCAACAGATTCAGTGCCCGCTTTACCCCTCCCTCCCCCCCAAAGGACCACTCACAATACCAGCAGACTAGCAGGCACCCAGCATTACTGCTGCACAGGTTAAAACAATACTGTCCAAGGCCAAGAATACAGCTTCTATTGGACCTGAGAATATTCCTGGTTGTGATCTACATGAACTGCAGAGTGAGCTGGCACCTCACCTGTGTGCCCTGTTCAATCACAGCCTCACCTCAGGCTTTGTCCCTACCAAATGGTGCACTGCTACAGTCATCCCTCTCCACAAAGCAGGAGTGACTACAGACCCTGGGAACTATCGTCTCATTAGCCTGACGAGTCTGATATGCAAAGCTATGGAACACATCATCATGGACCTAATAAACAAGGATATAGGGAATCTCCAAACTCTGGATCCCATACAGTTTGGCTTTGTGAAGGGTAGATCATGTCTGCTCAACTTGGTCAATTTCTTTGAGTCAGTCACCAGAGCTATGGATGAAGGCAAGGTGGTTCATACAGCCTATCTTGATCTTGCCAAGGCTTTTGATACCATTCCCCACTCAGGAATCATAGAAAAATTCACTAAGCTTGGCATCAATCCCTGTATCACTAGGGGGGTTGCAAACTGGCTCACAGATAGAACCCACAGTGTGAAAGTAGCTGACTCCAAGTCAGACTGCCGACTAGCCACGAGTGGAGTCCCACAGGGTTTGGTCCTGGGTCCTCTCCTGTTTGGTATCTACTTCTCTGAAGTCCAGGCCAACACAAAGGGACTCTGGCTGACAAGGTTCACAGACGATTACAAGTTGTGAGCTATTATTAACTCCCCAAGTGATGCTGGCATCATACAGAATGGTTTCACTGAGACCAATGACTGGTGTCAGAACCATGGCCTTAAGCTCAGTGCCAAAAATGTGTCATCATCCCCTTTGGGAAAAACCCAGTGCCCATGAATTACCACATTGATGGTAGTCCACTGAACACAGAAGACGTTATAAGAGATCTGGGAACGCGGGTTGACAGCAACCTCTTTTTTTGATCACAACATTGTCACTGTGGTCAGAAAGTCCTTCTATGTAGCACATATCATTACTAAGGGTTTTGCATCCAGGAAGAAAGAGGTCATTGTCTCCCTCTACTCTTCCCTCATTAGGCCAATCATCGAGTACAATGCCCCACTTGGCATGTACCAAACTAGACACCTGCAACAACTGGAGAGGCCACAAAAGTACCTCACAAAGAGTATCCTAGGCCTTAAACACTTGTCCTATATGGACAGACTCAAAAAACCCCAACTATTCTCTGTCTCATATCGTCTTCTTAGAGGCGATCTCTGCTTGACTTACAAAGCCATGCCTGACCCAGCTTTGTTAAAAATGCTATATCTAAAGAAAACCCAATCCCTCCACACCCCATCTCCAGAGACTTCAACATCATTACCACAATTAACAGAACATGCTGGAGGGACAGGTTCATAACCCAGAGACTGCCCATGCTATGGAACAGATTTCCCATACATGTCAAGCAGAGCACCTCGCTGACCCTCTTTAAGAGAAATCTTAATGAGTGGATGTGAAACAGAAAATTCAACCTGGGGATAACTCCAGTGGCTCTACTCGATAGAGGCACTGAGAACTAAGGTCGGGTGGCACTATGCCAGGGTAATCCTATGGGTAGGCTTATAAAGGCCCGAGGGCCATTAGCCTAGTACACACCTATGAACCTATGAACTATGAACCTATGGTGTTGACCTGTACCCAGATATTACATGCAGCTACAGTTGTCATACTGAAAATTTAAATCTGCTACAGTGCTTGCTTTTTGTTTACTTTGATGCCACTACAGTCCAGTTATTCTTATCATATGTTCTCTTAAGTGATGATAGTGTCCATTCCATTGACTCACTTTGTGGTAACAGTTTATCTTGTTGTATAAAACCAGCTTTCTTTTCTAGTATATTAAATGTTTTAGCTCCTGATGCCAACTCTATTTTTATTTTTGCTGGAAAATAAATTTTACATTTGCATTTCTATTTCTCATAGTTTTTTAATCAAAGGTCAAACAGCTTTCCAAGTTCAATGAAAAGTCATTATCAAATCTCACAGTATCTCTCAGTATTTGTACCATGTTTTTTGGGGGTGCTGTTCCATACAGATTTCAGTACCTTTGCTGTGGAAGGTAAGAAACCTATACAAACTGAATATACAAATGATGAAGTTCTTATTGCAAGGACGAAAGCGCTTGTGGAATAAATACTTTTCAACTGTCTTCTGGCTTTTGGGCTTTGGATTTATATGAACACTATTTTTGAGGGATTACTTTTGTGAGAGCCTTTTTCCATTTGTTCATGAGCCTACATTTTGTTTTATACAAATAACATACGTGATCATCTTTTGCTGCACTGGACAAGAAACCTATAAAATTGTACATGTGGATATGAATTTAATTAATTTTCTTTTTGGTAACACTTAAGCTAAGCACAGGTGAAATATGCCCTGTAACAACAAAAAGAAATTTTAGAATGCTCTACAGTTACTTCAGTAATCTTGCAGATCTTGAGTACAAGAAGCAACCCTTTCAATACGGACAAGGGAGGGTGTCCATTTCATTAGAAGGGACACTCACTCTCTAGGCATTTCATGAAGCTCATGAAGCATCTCAGCAACCTCACCTATTTTGCTCTGCCCCTCAACTCTGTACATGTTATATACAACAGGAAGAACAACAAGGATTCTGTCAAATCAAAACATCCTCCTACACACACCCGCAACTGACAGTCACACCAATGACCATCATATTGGGTGACTTCAATTACTCCACATCAGGCCCATGCAACACCCTGGCCCAACACCCCTCCTGGCCCACTTCCCAAAAAATTCCTCAAATTCATTATGGAGTTCTGCATGGATAAACCCCCGATACAGCTAGCACATAGATGATTACAACATTGGAATTATACAAAATGGCTCCGATACCATAAAAAACCCCCTCAAGTAAGATCTGATCATAAACTGACCTAATGATGAGATGTGAATACCCCCACCCCCCCAGAAACAAAAAAAAACAGGAAAAAACAAAAAAAAGGCAACTTTGCAAAACTAAGATTATACTGATAAGTTTGCCTTTACTGGGTTAATGGAAACCACATCCCAAACCACTGAATCCAAACCAAAAACTTCGGACGAAATCTCCCAGGAATGCCAGGAATGCAAATCCAAACCCAAAACAAACCACCCTCTTGGGGAACTCAACCACCCCGTTTGAAAACAAATAAACAAAACAAAACTGTACAACAAAAGAACAGCTAAAAGAAGGAAGCTAGCTAGGACAAACAAGGAACCCTCTTCACAAGAAAAAACAAGTAAAACCACGCCTCTCATAAAAAAAGCAAAAAAAAAACTTTGAGAAAAGATTGCCACGAAAAAGCCAAAGCAAACTACCTCTTCTTCAATTACTGGGCCTCCTCAATTCTGAAATTCTCTCTGAAAATCATTTGAAAAACAATTCACTCACCATTCACTTCACCATTTCGACATTGCCAATATCTCTGGCTTGCAGATTCTTCTCCCCTCCCTCCTCCCCCTCCCCCTCAAGATGAAGTAACCATCCTGCTGAAGGTAACCTACCTGTCATCACAGACACATCAGTGAAACTGACACACAAACAAACAAAAACACAGCATCTATGAACTATATCTCCCATATCCCTACGTGAACTCAGACGTGAACTCCAAGAACTCCTAAAACTCCTCTCTCCAAGAGAACCACTATCACAGTTGGTCTATAGATACCTCAAGCTTTACTACTGACGGCAACAGTGGTCCCACCCGGGGAAGCACTGTTAAAGTGAACTAACCGCCCTACCGTAACCATAACCAGCCTGTTGAGCTATGCTAAGGCTATGGAAAGATGAATCACAATGATCATAAAAACTCAGAAATGGGGATCCTTGATCCCCTGATCCCACTTTTGTCGGTTCATTCGGTTTTGTAAAAACCTGGTTGACTTCTTTGGGGAGACTTCTTAATTTGCCACTGATGAGGGGCATGAGTGCAAAAGGCCCCACACTGCTTTGCAGAGACTTGACACACCCCTTGACACATACCACACTCTGGCATCATTGACAAGCTCCAGCAGCAAAATAAAATGTAAAATCCATATGTCACAATTCTGCAAAAAAATTGCCATAAAAGTTAAAATAAAGGAGCAAAGTTGCTGAGTCATACTCACACAAGTGGTGTGTCCAAGTGGGCTCAGTCAGGTCTCAGTCTTGGGTCCGCATTTATTTCTCAGATGTTCAAGCAAATATGCAAGGATTTAGGATTATATTGACAAAGTTGAGCACATACTGTGGTGCCTGTGTGATAAAGTTCACGCACACACGACACACACATCCTACAGAAACTGCTGACTGAAACAACTGGTGTGCCGGAATCATGGCCTCAAACTTAAAAAAAAAAATGTATAGTCATCCCCTTTGGGAAAAAAAGCACCCACACACTATCACGACACAACCCACTGAGAACAGAAGAAGTATAATCAGACCTGGAACTCACTCAAAAGTCGATAGTGATCTCTCTGTTGACAACCATGTGGCCCTCAAGTCAGAAAGTGACCTTGCCTTGCCCATCATCATCATGAATTCATCCAGATCAAAGGAGTTCTCCCTTGTATTTCTCATTTCCTCCCTGTATTCCCCCAGATTGAATATATATCTCCTTTGGGATGTAATATCTCCGCACGCGCAAATAAACCCGAGACATCAGAAGTACCCTCCCACAGAGGGGATCACCAAGAGGAACATGCCATGAAGATCATGAAACTAAAGAAACCCCCAGCTCTAACTCCAAGCTCCGCCAGTCGCTCACGCCGCCTTTACAGTAACATACAGGGCCATAACATACAGGGCCATGTCCAACCAGGAATCATCTGGAAATGCTCATCCACCAGAACCACACGAAGCTAACACCCACAACCCCCTGCACAAATATGAATAGGACATGATAGGGACATATGGAGGGATAGATTCATAACACCTAGGTCTCCATAAAAAGGAAAAAAATCCCAGTGAGCCTGAGACAGAGCCCTTCACTGAAAAAGAACCATGCATGGATGGAGGATGGCAGATTACCTCCCCGAAGACTCAGTGTCACTACTAGACAGAGGTATAGTTTAGTAAATACTAAAATGGGGTTCCACATGTGTCACTACTAGAGGCAACTATATAGTGGTGGGTGGCGTAAAGCCACATCACTGTTGGCTAGGCTTATAAATGCCCCCGGGCAGATAGCCTAGTACACTACTATGAAACTATGAAACTATAATACTATTCAGTCAAAACAATGATTTGCTTAAACATTTAGACTTCTTTTTGCAGTGCAATATTAATTTACCTATTAGTTTTAAAACAGATGTTGTAGAGTAGTCTTATAACTATAGCCTTTTAAGCACACCCTTTTGTCATTTTCACCACACCAGACAGCTAATTTATGTGTCCATTTATATGGTACAACATTATTACCAGCTATGTTTATATGTTAGCACCCTTAAAGCTATATGGTTTGGATACTCAATTCCCAGAAAAGGAACAAAAACAAGTACAGTGTTTAAGTCTCATTAGAGAGAAATCTGATTAATTTCCATGTACAAGAAAATACACGCAAGGTTAACATACATTCAAAGGCCATGCTATGCCTACTTCAGCTTGATACATAATACTGCAACTTTATAGCTTAGCAAAACATATGTCAACCTTTGAAATGAAACATTTTCCCAGTTTGTGTGCTAGAGACTCACACAGTGAATTAACATATATTAGAACAACTATTTTCCTTCAAAATAGCCTGCAGATTATGCCCTTAATAATAAAATACTTAACTGTAGTTTTCTTTTGGACAAGTTTTGAATCCTGTAGACAGCAAGTACAGTTCATTACTATGGTGTACAATGCATTTGCTAAGCAAGTCATTCAAATAATGTACCAAAAATCTACAGGATTCACAAGCAGACATACATAGGGCCACAATATCTATGATGCTTTGTGTGTGTGTGTGTGTGTGTGTGTGTGTGTGTGTGTGTGTGTGTGTGTGTGTGTGTTAATGATTTATGAGACATACAGCAGACTAAAACATGCAATCCATTTCATAAAGAACTTGTATTACATACAAAAACATGGCATTTAATGACCACAGTATCGATGATAATGCAGACAAAGCCACTTACCCTAAGGAAGAGACATTGGAATCCTCTAGTCATTGCAAATTAGATAGTCACATGTAGCCAAGTAGTGGCAACAGTGCACTATATGTATTGGCATTGTTCATAGTTCAGCTGTTGGCTACAATATTGTGCAGCTGTCTTATCAGGCAAGAAACGCACAGTTAATTCAGTAGGGATGCTTGCACTCTTGATCTACACTGTAACCTTCACAGAAGGATGGGGTACAAGGTACTAAAAGACAACCTATACCCCCTGTACACGTGGATCATCAGAGCTATTACTGTTTTACCCCCTGACACATCTGACCATCTGGAGATAAAAATAAAATATTTCTGATGTCAGCCAGTTATGTCTTGTAGCAGTTTCTCAATTTTCTGATGCCTCAAGCAGGGGCAAATATTATTATCCTCCAAGCAAAGTCTAGGAAAAGCTCAGTGATGCATACATTCCACATGGTTACGCCCTTTCCAAGGATAACAGTCACTGTGGATCCCTGACACATATTACTATCCATACCCCTACCATTGATTATATGCATTCTTATCATATTACTATCCATATCTCTGCCACTGATTATATACATTCTTATGTCAACCATTATAGATGTATTTCTATAAGTGTGCAGCTGCTATGTGATCGCATGAAATGCACAATGGATACATGAGAAATATCCTGGGTTTGCTATGATGCCTGTATTTGGAACTTTACTGGTCTGTGCCAAACATGTGAGACTGGCACCATCCTTCACAATCATTTTTGGGGTTATGATGGATGTGACAACCTTGTGGCAATCAATTCCTCTAAATTGAAAGTAGATGTTGTTACCCAGTCTGCTTCAATGAATAATCCACAAAATACAACCTTGGCACAAAGAGCATAGAGGGATTGTGTGCTATTGTCCTGGGTCTGAGTCTGCAACTTCAACAACCAAATTAGGCTGCACACTGCTCACTTACAGAATCAAACCACTTTATCCATGAACCATTGTCTCATAGTGCCCCTCTGTCTGCAGTAACTGCCTTTTACTCAAAGTACTATTTTTCATATATACACACACACACACACACACACACACACACACACACACACACACACACACACACACACACACACACACACACACACACACACACACACACACACACACACACACACACACACACACACACACACAATTTTGAGGGAAGGCTGTTGAATCCTTCAATTCCACACAGCTTTCTTCCTGACCCTGGTAGTACTGCCACCCCTCTGAAGAAAGTCAGAGACTTCCAGTTACCTGAATGCTCTTATTGTACCACTTGATATTTCTTCTACAGGCAGTCAGCTGAAACAGTCTCATATATGTGGCCCTTACAGTTTGTTATTCCTTGGTGTAAATGGTTACCCTCTTCTCAATGAAGCAACAGTGCATAAATACTCTTGTAATAAATAAAGACCAGCCACAATAGCTTAAAGATAATTAAAATAGATATTACTTAAATAATAAAGAAATTAGTACAAATATCAAATAAAATATACATAGGTAGACACACAAGAAAGAGTAAAGAAAAGTACAATAAACAAAGATAAAATGCATAGAGAAAAATCTAACTCCAGCTATCTAAGTTTCTTAGATAGCTGCTACAAGGAGTATTGTACTTTAAAATGATTAGCTAATTTTCACAGATAGGATGTTCTCACAGCAAGTCCACACTTGAGTCTCAACACTTCATTAAGTCACAATTATATAACCAAAGTCCTTGTTTGACTTCATTGTTGCTACAGAGACTTGTCATAAACCAGCTAGCCCCACACCCATCAGTAAGACTTTGTCCCAATACCTTCACACCTGTTTCTTCTTTAATTGAATCCCAAATAGGTTTTAAAAAGTTTCCGTGGCCACTACATTCCAATGTTGTTTCATCCTCATCTGTTATCTTTGGAGAATGTGCCATCCTCTCTGTGAACTAGACCCTCACTCTGTCTTTAACATCTAGACAAACAAAAGTGTTTATTTGGTAACATATACATGGCAAATCAACAAGCCAGAAACAGAAGAGGAAAAAAAAACATACAAAGAGGAATACATTTGTTTTACTTCAGCCTAGCATAAGCACATTTCACAGATATTCACTTTTATCCTGGCATCAGTTCTGGCTTCACAATGGATACCTCCTAAAGTCTTTATCCTTCAGTAGGCCTCAAACACTATCTGAAAAGGACCATGTATATGATTACAGCAATGTTGAACATGCCTTTGTTCATCTAATGATAGAATTTCACTGTGTCACTGATTCTGTGGGCATCTTGCAATATAAACCTGTCAAGGCATATCAGATATTTGCTTTGTGATCCATACTTCCAAACCACCACCACCACCACCTCCCCCGGAAGTCTGGTGTCAACACCTGCAGAAGCACTAGTAAAACAGGCAGTTAATCCAGAGGAATATTACCAGGAGATGCCTCCTCCCAGATATCCTGGACATCAACTATGATAAACCAGAGCACAATTATTTGAGAACCACATTGCTTCAGCAAGTATCTAGGTAAAGCAAGTTCTGCAACAGAAAATACCATGCATATACTGTTATCATTTTAAACAGTGTAATAGCAAAATTTTCTGGCAAGCTCACTTATATAAAAAGTGCAGGTGATGAAATTAGACATACAATTATCTTATTCACACTGTATGAGTACGTAACCATTTTTACCTTAGCATAATTTGATGAATATATAGAAAGACAAGTCGTTTACTGCTAAGCATCCCCTTCTATGGATCACAGCAGTACAGTGCTTTAGTGATCCGAAGACCTACCATATGCCAAGCCACCAACTGCCCCCATACCCATATTTGAATTGCTGAAGATATCATACATGTTTTAGAGGAGAAACCAACTGTCCACCATGATGTGAACTAATGATAGGAGGTATGTCCACTGAAGCAATTACCATTACCACTGGAGATGCTGTAACAGACACTAAATGTATGTGTCCATGGGGATAGTGTGTTAATGTTCATTGACAATGACATTTTTGTATACTCTTGGGATGCCATTGTAGCCTGCTTCACAGTGTGAAACAATAAATGCTGATTTTCTACCACTGCTGCATATGACAGCATTTGTGACTTCACACATCTCTTAACACAAACATGGCTTAATGGTGTTGTACCTACAGAAGTGCAGAGCTGTGGTATGCCATGTGGATGCTTTACCTCTAGACTGCACACTGAACACATGGACTATATGATGTGCATTTTGGTAAACTATTTGCATTGCCCTTACAGTCCATTCTTGTTACTCAGCACTCTTCCACACTGTCTGTGCAAGCTGTGCTACATCATCATCCTCATCGTTAACAATAACATCTACATTCAGAGTTGTTGTGTCTCCATGACATTGGGTGCACTGTGAGGATGGCAAGGCTTATCCAGTCTTTAGTAGCAAAGGTTCACAGGGGACATCTGACACACACTGGCATCCTTAATATCCGAACCTAAAGTAACAAAGCTAGCTTTGGCTGTCATATGCCACCACCAACCTATCATGTGAGTGACTAGCCTTTGAATCCCACCATAAATCCAGCAATTGCTTAGGATGCCGAAGCCTACATGGTTGGCTATGTGTTAGCCTGCATTTATCTGTACTGTGTCCCAGTTTCACTGGGCATCAGCATCTGATCCTCACCAAGAGGTCTTGTAACAGGACAATCTATGAATTCACAGTTGTAGTTACAGGCTCATCCATTAAAACAGAAACAAATGGTATTAACATAGCTTTGTAATTTCATAGTTTACATTTACTATATTCAGGCACAAAGGGTCATATCAGAACACAAACACTTGGCCCTTTGAATAAACTTTACATCCATATATTTAAATGAGTTTTTAAAACAAATCTGATGAGGTTCTAGGTCTGATAACTAATGGTAACTTATTCCATAATTGGCTGCGATATAAACCAGGGTCGTTTAGTTAATCTACATATATCCACTTCGTATGTTAAATATCTGTCCCTTAAAACTTTAACTGATTAAAGAAGCTCAACATTTAATATAAGTCTTGTTTCTTCATCATGCAGTGCCCCATAGACTAAGACTGCACAAAGCCTACCCCTCAGCTATCTATGAGTTATTGAGTATAGTCCAAGACATTCCAATCTATCTGGGTAGGACAAGATTTTACGCTCTGTAATCTCTCAAGTGACCTTCATTTGGACACTTTCTAGTACAAGTAAACCCCCTTTAGAATATGCATAAAACACTGAATTATACTCCAGCATTGGTCTGATGTAAGTTATAAACAATTTTGTTATCATACATGAGGAACATGTTGATACATTCTTGTTAATCAGTCCAACTACTTATAAGGCCTCATTTTTAACAATTATTACATTAGTTTTAAATGCCAGGTTGTTAGTCTTCATAACACCTAGATCCTCAGAGGCACTAACTTAATATGATCACCCCTTGAAAAAATATATTCTGGCTGCCCTGATCCGAAGAACATAACACCACATTTGCTATATTTTATACTTAATCCCTTGTCACCAAACCTTATTGTCAGATCTGTTTAGTAAGTGTTGAATAGTTAACAATCATGTATGGATGAAAGTAAGCCCCAGCCTTAATGCTACCTCCAACATACATCCCCCAGCTATCAGAAGAGGCCAGGTGCTGGCATCATTTGCTAAAGCCAAGAACATAACCTCCATGGGTCCCAGCAATATCCCCAGCTGCCTCTTGAACAGTCTAAAACATGACTTATCAGGACCACTTGAGGCACTTTTCAACTACAGCCTTGAAACAGGCTACATTCCAAGTGTGTGGAGAACTGCAACAGTCATTCCTCTCCACAAGGTGGACTATCAACTGACACAGGGAACTGCAGGATGCAAAGTCATAGAACAAATTCTCATAGAAATGATAAACAAGGACATTGGCAACCTACAGACAATGGACCCATCCCAATTTGGCTTTATTAAGAGAAGGCCATGCCTACTTATCCTGGTAGACTTCTTTGAGAGGGTCACCAAGGCATTAGAGAAGGGTAAAACAGCGTATACTGCGTATCTTGACCTGGCTAAGGCATTTGATACAATATCCCACTCAGGCATTGTTGACAAGCTCTCTGAGTTAGACGTAAACCCTTACATAACTTGCTGGATTGCTGGTTGGTTTACAGACAGGACCCAAGAAGTCAGGATTTGTGAGATCACCTCCACCAAGAGACTGGTCACCAGTGGAGTACTCCAGGGATCCATGCTGGGCCCACTCCTGTTTGGCATCTACTTCTTGGAAGTCAAGGCTAATTTTAAAAACCTCTGGCTCACCAAGTTCTCAGATGACTGCAGATTGGGAGCTATTATAGATTCTCCCCATGACACATACATCTTGCAAGTAGGTTTAACACAGACAAATAGCTGGGGCCAAGGACATGGCCTAAAACCCAATGCCAAAAAATGCATTATAATGCCCTTTGGGAAATTGTCAATGCAAGTTAATTACTCCATTGATAAACATCCCTAAAAGTCGACCCAGTGGTAAGGGATCTGAGAAATATGTAGACAGCAATCTGGCCTTTGTCCAACATGTAGCTGATATAATTACAAAATCAATCTATGTCACCCAATTTATAGGTAAGGTTATGGCATCCAGGTACAAGGAAGTTATAGTAGGACTCTACTCATTCCTTCTCAGACCTATAATTGAATACAGTGCTCCCTTTGGTATGTATCTAACCAGATACTTGCAACAGTTGCAATGCCCACAAAGGTCTCTTACCAGGAGAACTCAGGGCATGAGTACCCTGTGCTACACTGATCACCTAAAGGCTTTGTCTCTGAATTCAGTCTCCTACAGGCTGCTGA
The DNA here is from genome assembly GCF_019279795.1 of Protopterus annectens. Taxonomy (NCBI): domain Eukaryota; kingdom Metazoa; phylum Chordata; order Ceratodontiformes; family Protopteridae; genus Protopterus; species Protopterus annectens. The sequence continues at coordinate 878,638,704 of NC_056735.1, read as the reverse complement.
GAGGGGATCTTTGCCTGGTTTACAGGGCTTCCTTAAACCCAGACCTGCTGAATTTGTTGCACATGCACAAAACAAACAACACCACAAAACACTAGATCCAGGGATCTGAACTTCACTTGTGACATAATCAGAGCATACTGTAGAGACCGATATATGTCCCAAGGGATCCCAGGACTGTGGTATAGGCTCCTGATCCATGTAAAATAGAATTTGTCCCTGACCCTATTCAAACAAAACCTAAACAATTGGATGGGAAATCATAAATTTATGCTCTGTCTGGCCCCAATGTCCCTTATGGACGGAGTTGTCAATAAGAAAAGTATTATCCTAATACTCTCCTACAAAACCTTAGCTCCATGCCTACTAACATACCCCCCCCCCATATGATTCTTGGGACCTAAATGGTTTGGGGTGTGTGTCTAGGTTCTAAGGACACTAGTGATCATTAGCCTAGTAAACAAACTGAGTCTATGAGCCTATATTTTGATATCTAGTATTTGTTACTTGTTGGCACTGAAGAAAGCATGAAATTAAACAAAATTGGGCCCAATATCAATCTCTACGGGACACCAGATGTTATTCTGAGAACTGTCTATGCATCTTTATTTGTTGATATCTACCATTCAACCAACATTTAACCCACTCAATAACAAATGGATTATCCAAACACTATGGAATCAACAATTACATGGTGAGGTATACTATTAAACACGTTTGCTAGATCTGGATATCTTATACTATCACCTATCCCCATATTAACAGCTTTACTTGCAGGATCATAAACATTTTTAAAACTTGTTAGTGCTAATCTCTTAGTGCAACCATGCTGACTGACATAAATAAGTAATCTGATTTTTAACATAATTTTTGTAAAGTGACAAGACACCTTTCAAAGCAATTTCAAATAAGAATGCTAATCTAATCGAGTGATACTTATTTATTTTATCATATGCTCCTCAGTTATGATTTGGCACAAGATTTGCTAGTTTGCAAGTATTTGCCACAATTCCATAAGTTACCACTGTGCTAGAAAGAATTTTAAGAGTTAAAATTAAGGAACAGAAACTTACAATAAAGCTACCAGGTATAAAGTTTGGGCCTGTACTACCATCCATCTTTGTTTATGTTCATATCGTATCTTCAGTAATCTCAAAGGCTGTGGTAATTATTTTTTATTAGATATCATAACAGTCATTGCATAATTGTTCTTAGAAGAAACCATGTTTGAAAAATATTTGTTTAGCATATTAGCCATTTCAGTATCTTCATTTAATAATTTTCTCACCATCATCTGTAGGTCCATTGGAGTTAGCATTTCTTTTTAGATTATACTTATATGCATAAGAATATCATTTTTACTCCTACTTCCACAGTTTTGTAGGTATCAAATGTATAAATCCTACAGGTGTTGGGACCAGGATCAATTTCAGTCTGTGAGCCATCAAAATGCAGGTCTACCTGTACTATGTTAAACCACCTCTGCTTCATGTTGTGCATATGGAAGCAAAAAACATGTTATGTTCGATCCACAAAACATGTTTAGAATGTATGGCAATGATGCCTGACACAGCTGACCTATTACATGTATGTTCTCTGTTAAATGCATTCAGGTTGTATTGACCAGCAGTACATGGGGGGGGGGGGTTGGTGCAGGTCGGCACAATGGCAAAGGAGTTTACCTCACATACACAAGGTACAGTGCCTGATTCTCACCTTTAAGAGAAAAAAGACTTGGCTTAAAATGGCTGAAAAGGGCAGTTATTCTAGTGCTTACCTACAAACCTATGGTACAGTCACAGGAGACATAAGACTCATGCCCACATGTAAATTATATAGCACAGTATGAGTACACAGGAATCCAAAATCATACACACTAGCATCTATGCCTCCTGGCACAACAAATACTGTCTCTTCTGGGGCCACAATTAACAGGAGCTGCTCCTCTGCTCTAAGTGCCACAGCCCTGGATGGCCTTGGCTACTGATTCCTCCTGGAGATATTTGTCCTGAACCTTCCTTTTGGGTCTACCCTTCCTATCATTTACACACTTCTGGCATTCCATGATGATCTTACCATATCCATATACTGGGTGTATATCAACCATCATATCATCCTTCCTACATACCCTCAATTCTTTATTTTTTAGTAGCCCATCAAGAGGGTACTATCAGTCTTGTGTGTCTTTAGGAAGACCTTGTTTTTCTCATCTGTGAAAATTAAATTCAAGCTTCTTGTGCTTCATGTTTTTACTGATGGACCTTATGGAGACAGTAGGTTTCTATAATCTACCTGCCTAACATGAGCCCTTCATGACTGCCTACTTTGGGCTGCCTACAATTCATCAAACACTATATTCATCTTCTGCCTTGCATGGTATGATTGCAGGTTGCCTTTAGGGATTTCAGCATTTTTCTTGCTCTGACGTGTTTGCTGGGGTGTTGTGGTTTGCATCCATATCAATGGTGCCTTTACCGCAGTATTCCATTATCAACAAGAGTGCCTAGATTCTTTATGTCAGTGTCTAACTGGAAGGATGTTTCCATAGGAAAAGATTCTTTTGTAGCACCGCATATACTTTATACACCTGACTTTCCACCTGTTTTTTGCCATGGAAATAAAATGCATAAACACACACACAGCTTTAACACTTTCTAGACGGATATCTTAAATCTCTTTTCATCTGCTGTCATTAAAAAAGTCACTTCTGTTGCATTTGCCTTTAAACACTATTCAAAACAACACAGATTTCAGAAATATTTTTTGTCTGTTGAATAAAATATGTTTACTTTTATATTGATTTGTCCTATACAGTCCACAGCAGACACTGCGGACTGTACAGGACACTTTTTTCTAAGTGACTATTCAGCTGCTCCACTCTAGTGAATTACCATATTTGTTTTATTTTTCTCTTAAGAGAGGCCTTGATTCACAATGACTGTCTTCATTTTTTCCACCTTAATGGAATTCTTTGTCTTTTTCTGTTTTGGAAGTTCTCATGCTTGATGATTAAAAACCCTTAAAGATACATGCTATGACATCAAGTAGTAGCACTAATCTCTCATAACCATCGCTTCACCTCTTACCACCAACAACCACTTTTCTGCATATCAAAATAACAATGATGAGTTAACATCTCACTGCTAACAAACAATATCCTAGCATATACTTGCCCCCAACATATAGTAAACTCCATCCTTCAAGGCTGGCTGGAGTGGTGGGAGGATGCCCACCTGCAGGGTGGAGGTGGGGAAGCATTATTCCTTTAAGACTACATATTATGTCTAACATTAATGACCTTCTTTAATGGGTTACATGGTTAAGTAGTATATCACCATGGTGAAAGGAACCAAAAGAAAGATGACAACACTAGAACAGATCATAGAAGTTGTCCTGGAAACAAATATGGACAGTAGAGGCAGAACTCCAAAAGCAAAGGTTGAAACACTAGTAGCTGGAGAAAGGCAGCACTATAGAAATGTAGTACAATGTCTACAAAGCAACATTCTAAAGAAAGCACTGAAAGTAGCTACTACTGGAGATTAGCAGGCCTAGACTACAGGAAAATTAGTGGGTGAAGCACCTAATGGTGATTTGAATGTAGCTGACATTCTAGTGAGATGTGTCAATATGGCAACTAAGTTATCTCCTTCTTGGATCAAGGGAGATGCACAACTGAATTGTCCAGCTAAACCAGTATAACTACTTTAAGGAACACCTAAGATGACACTGCAGCTTGGAAGACTGAAGGGCCATCTCTTTCTCTTTCTCTCTCTCTCTCTCTGTCCCTCCAGTTTCCTCACCTCATCAAGAAATGAAAAGAAAAACAGATTAGTTCAGGGACATAATCAAAAGCCATCTACTAAGAGAAGTAGAACCAAAGTGAGGAGCATCACACAGGGTCAAAAGAGGTTTTACACAACTATGGGCCTCAAGTTTTGCAACCTTTTTCAAAGAGTGGAAGCAACCTGGAAGGGAGTTAGAATAAGGATGAACTAAAACCTCAACTGCCAGCCCAACATCAGACAAGCAAAACTGTCAAGTGTTGTGTTCACGTCTGATGAAGGGGATTGTTTCTTGTAAGGGAACAGAGAAAATGTACTACCCAAGGAATTGAACTGCAAGCCAAGCCTTGGCCTAATTTCTGCTTTCCACTGGCAAAAATGACCAGAACTCTTCCTAGTGACCCTCATGGGAAATTAAGACCCAAGCATATATGCATCCAAAACACCAAGGACTGACTGAGTTGGGAATGTAGGCTACCACTCTCTCTAAATTGAGAACCAGCCTCTAGATAAGAACACATTTTTGATAAACCATATTTAAGGTTATACTTTTGCTACTTGTTGAAATTCAGATTAATACAGGTAAATTGTTTTACTTGAGAATTTTTTATTATTTGTCCTAGTTTTGAGTTTGAAGTTGTGTTTTTTTCATTTGGCATTCTTTTGTAACTTTTGCAAAATATGTTGCACCTAAATGGCTAAATACTGAAGCAGTAATGCTATGCAGTTGCAAGCCCTTCATTCTTGTGTTTCTTAGCTTATATGGTGCCACCACAAAAAACATTATGCTGCCAGTGTTAGACTGTTGCACTCTGTTAGGCCACATGTTAAATAGCTGGTCTGATATGATTCTAAGGTTGCTCTTTTGAGGTTTCTTCCTATTAGCCTTGCCTTTCTTCTAACTGCTGCAGGATACTTCCTGCTGTAATTCAATACCTTTGAGGAAATACCATGCATGCAACATCTATCGATTAATTTGAGACCTGTGCAGTTCATTAGCCAGATCAGTGGTGGCTCATCCTGTTGGACTGCAGGACTGCAGCCCCCCCAGCTGAAAACCAAGCTGTTTAACCAGTCTGGATTCAAAAGCAGGAAACAGTCTCACAAATGCCCCAGAAGTCTATGCAGTTACAGCTGCATAGACTAGAAGGGGATCAGACTGCAAGGTCTGCAGTCTGGGAACACATGCATGCTCGACAGTCCGACCAGTGCCAGAAATAGAACTACTAGCTTTATGAAGGAGGAAGGGGTTGTGCTATGCTGCTTTATGGAGGAAACGTTGAAACAGAGCTTATAGAGGAACAGGCTGTGCTGCTTTAAGGTATTGAGAAATGGAGCTGTTTGCTTTATAGGGGATGTGCGTGGTACTTTCAGAAACAAGCTGTTTGGTTTATAGTGTACAGGCTGCGCTGCTTTAATGGGGTCATGTTGAGAAACAGAGTTGTGTGTGTGTGTGTGTGTGTGTGTGTGTGTGTGTGTGTGTGTGTGTGTGTGTGTGTGTGTGTGTGTGTGTGTGTGTGTGTGTGTGTTTGTGTGTGTGCGTGTATGTGTAATGACCCAGTTACCTATACCTGGAGTCTAGAGAGAAACGCATTTTCAAACCCACAACCTTTGGTACATGTAGCAAGAACCTGAATTCCCTACCCACCACCACTTGTTTAAAGCATTCAGATTTTGCCTCATAGTTTTGTTCTGTTCCTCATAATATCTGTGGTTTTCAGGCATTTGAATTTCAGACTTCATATTATTCAGAAAGTACATGGTAACAAAACATTTTATTGTAGCAATTTTCTAAGTTTATAGGATCAATATTTGAATTTTGTCCCTATTTCTGGGGCTGTATTCCCCCATTATTGGCTTTGTCCAGGTGTTTTGTGTTAAGAGGTTGAGAACTATTGTGAGTACTGAATTCACTAAATGATAGCCATTTAAGTTTCAGTTTTCCTGTCTTTCAAGACACAGCTGATTTGGCATAGTGGTGTGTTGCTCTAACTGTAGTGCATAGGGTCCTGGGTTCAAGACTTGGCAGTGAAATGCATGGCAGTCACACAGCATTTTATTCTAGCAACTTTCCAAGGTTATACAAGCAATGTTTAAAATATGTCCCTGTTTTTTCAGCTTTTGTCCCCCCCCCCAATAAATTTTGACTTTTTCCCAATTTCTTATGCTCGTGTGCTGCAAAGTTGAGCGATACAGTTGAGTTTCGAGTGGATTTTAGAAGGAGCTAAGAGATTCAGGGTAAGAGAAGTTTAGTGCTGCTTAGGGTGATGTGACTTGCACTGTTAATAGCACAACAGGTAGTGTACTTGCCTTTGAAGCCAGAAGGCTGTGGGTTCTACTCCTACAGTATGTAGATGCATTGCTTATAGTGTACTGTGTTGTACTTTTAAAGGGGGTAATGATGCAGTCCTGAGAATGTCCTCTTTGGCGGAGGTGCCTAGTAACTATGAACCTGTTATCAGTTTGCCATCCATTTCCTATTGCAATATTACTAGATTATCATTTTTTCAATGTAATATGGGAAATTTATTCCTCAAGGACAACGGGCACTTTACTTGTAGATGAAACAATGAAATATAAAGTTGTTTGCTAGCAGCAACCTCTTCGTTAGTTACATATATCTTTAATGTGGAGTTATTTAGATAACTTTTACTTCTGCAGAGATTGTGCATATTTACTGATACTGGTGGACTGTAGAAGTTTGAGGAGACTTTTCATAGGTTCATAGGTTCATAGGTTGGTACTAGGCTATCAGCCCTAGGGCCTATATAAGCTTAGCCAAACAATTCTCTGGATATTTCTTCCCACAATATTTACTTCCCTGGACCCCTATCTAGCAGGGTGACTGACGTGATCCCCGGGGTGAATTTCCCATCTCCCATCCAATCATCAAGGTTCATTTTGAAGAGGGCCAAGGAGGTGCTCTGCTTGACATGTATGGGCAGTCTATTCCAGAGTATGGGGAGTCTCTTGGTCAGGAACCTATCCTTCCAGCATGTTTTCTTCATTGTGATGACAAGGTTTAGATCCCTGGAGTGTGTGGCTCTGAGGGATTGGGATTTCTTTAAGCAGAGAATGTCCAACAGCTCCGGGTTTGACATCGCCTTGTATGTTAAGCAGAGATCACCACTGAGTAGACGATATGCCACAGAGTATAGCTGGAGTTTTTTTAGACAGTCAGCATAGGGCATCTGCTTTAGGTCTGTGATACCTTTAGTGAGGAATTTCTGCAGCCTTTCCAGCTGTTGCAGATGTCTTGTAAGGTACATACCAAATGGGGCATTGTAATCTATAATGGGTCTAATGAGGGATGAGTACAGTGGGACAATGACCTCCTTTTTTCTGGATGAAAAGCCCTTAGTGATGAGGTGTACCACATAGAAGGATTTCCTGACTGTTGTGGCAATGTGGTTATCAAAGGTGAGACCACTTTCCACTTGTGTCCCTAAGTCTCTCATCACACTTTCGGTGTTTAGTGTACTGCCACCTATGTGATAATTCATGGGTACATGTTTTTTCCCAAAGGGGATAACTATACATTTCTTGGCATTAAGCTTGAGCCCATAGTTCTGGTACAAAGAATTTGTTTCTGTAAGGCCCTTTTCTAGAATATCCACATCATTTGGAGAGTCAATAATGGCTCCCAGTTTGCAGTCATCTGCAAACTTTGTTAACCAGAGTCCCTTAGTGTTGGCCTGTACTTCAGAGAAGTAGATGCCAAACAAGAGCGGTCCCAGGACTGAACCCTCAGGTACTCCACTTGTCACTTGTTTGGAGCTGGATTAGGAGTCAGCTACTTTTACAGTCTGGGTTCTGTCAGTAAGTCATTTGGCAACCCATCGAGTGAAGTAGGGATTTATGCCCAGCTTAGTAAGTTTATCTATGATTCCAGAGTGGGGGATGGTGTTGAAGGCTTTGGCGAGGTCCAGATAGGCTGCGTGGACTGCCTTACCCCCGTCCACAGCTCTGGAGACTGATTCAAAGAAGTCAATCAGGTTCAGGAGACAAGATCGGCCCTTCATGAACCCAAACTGGGTGGGGTCCAGTGTTTGAAGGTTACCAATGTCTTTGTTTATAAGTTCCTTGATAATGCGTTCCATGCCCTTGCAGATCAGGCTCATCAGACTGATGGGATGGTAGTTCCCGGGATCCAAGGTGGATCCCCCCTTGTGGAGTGGGATAACTGTAGCTGTGCGCCACTCAGTGGGCACGAAGCCTGAGGTGAGGCTATGATTAAACATGACACTTAGGTGAGGTGCCAGTTCATTTTGTAGTTCATGTAGTACACAGCTCGGGATCTCATCTGGTCCCATGGATGCTGTATTCTTTGCTTTGGAGAGTGCAGTTTCTACCTGTGTGGCCATGATTACTGGAATTTGACAATCTTTTGGTATTGTGATGGGCCCTTTAGGGGATTAAAGGGGGGTGAAGTTGGCACTAAATCAATCTGCCAGGATATTGGCAATATCCTTGGGATCAGTATATTAATGCCATTCTGTTGTAGCTCAGAGCAGATCTGAGCATTGCCATTTTGATTCTTGACATAACTATAGAATGCCTTGTGTTTGTCTTTGGAATCTTTGGCAATTTTATTTTTGTAACTAGCTTTGGAGGATTTTATGAGTGATCTCAGCTTCTTACTGAGGCTGGTAAGGAAGTTTTTTGCATCCTGGGATTTTCCTCTTTTTTTGCAACAGTTTCTTCCTTCTGTTGTATAGCTTGTTTATGGCAGGGGACCACCAGATTGGCTTCCTTTTTTTTGAGGACAGTGTCTTGGTTCTATTTTGGATAGTATGATTCATGCACGAGTGGATGTGCTCGTACAGTGCCTCAGTGTAGGATTCAGCAGTCGAACTTTCAGCTCCTGTCTGCATGGGTGCCATGAAGTTTATCACTTCTGACTTAAGTAGTATGAAGTTGGCTTTGGAGAAGTTTTTTACAGAGGTTTCCTTACTGGGGTGTGGGGGTGGGATGTGGATGTCAAGGGGGATTTGCTTATAGTCAGACCTGACCAATGAGGGGGTGACCACTGGTGTGGAGCATCTATCTCCCATGTTGGTAATGATGAGGTCTAGGATATTGGAGCCTCTGGTGGGACAATGGATTAGTTGATCCAGGGCATTGGAATTTATGAATTCCAAGAACCGTTGGGAAAAGGTGTTGGTACCTGAGTAGTTTTCCCAGTTAATGGCAGGGTAGTTGAAATCACCCAGTATTTGGGTGTTTGGTTGTATCTTAATATTTTCCAGTATGTTTAGAAAGGTGTAGTGTGAATCTTGGGGTAAGGTGGGGGATCTGTAGCAAGCTACAATTTGGATTGCAGTCTTACCTAGTGTTAGTTGCACCTGGAGAATTTTAGATGCATTGTGTTGGGCAACTAGCCTGGTGGTGTGAATATCCTTGGTGAATATGGACACTCCTCCACCTTTAGTGTTTCGGTCTTGGTTTGGTGGCCGAAAAATGTGGTAAGAGTTGTAGCCTGGTATTTCAGGGGTGCTCTGTGGAGTCTTAAACCAGGTCTCATTTATGGCACAGATATTGATGTTCACCATTTTTAGGAGTGCCTTGAGACAATGCATTTTGAGGTTTAGACTTCTAGCATTGAGAAGCATTACCTTCAGATTTTGCATGCTTGTATCTGTTATGATGGTGGTTTTGTCCTTTGAACCTTGCCTAAAAGAGGCACTACAGGGCTGGCAAGAGCTTTAGCCAGTAACCTGAATTCCAGGGGTGACAGGTGCAGACAATCTCTGGCAAAGCATCATGGTTTGTTGATCATGTCGTCCCAGGCAGACAGATACCAGATCCCCTTTGAATGACACCAGAAGCTTAGCCAATTGTTGAAGTCAATCATTTTGTCCTTATACTGTGGTATCATTCTGGGTGAAGGCAGGATGCTACTCAGGGCTAGGGTCATACCTGCCTGGGCCACATGATCCAAGAGCTCTTTCATGTCTCTTTTCATGTAGTCCAGGGAGGTACATCTCAAATCATTCACTCCAACATGGACAATGACAGAGTCGTATTAGTACTTGTTGTGGAGTGACTTGAGTACATGCGTTATGTGGCGGATCCTGGCACCCGACAGGCAGCTGAATGTAATTTTCTCCTTGCACAGCCTGGTGAGTGGGGCATCAGTGTGCCTGACTATAGAGTCACCTATGACTAAAGTGTTGGGTACATTGTCTTGCCTTAGGGGCTGTTGTTTGGTGACAAACTGGTGTTGTGAGCTATGTGTCACTTTGGTTGTGACTGGTGTTTGTTTGAGTTTCAGCTTCAGAGGTCCTTGTTGCTTGGGCAGGTTAATGTTAAGAGCCTCTGCATATATGGGTTTAGTGTTGCTATGTGTGGGTATTGATGGTGTGGGTTTTGAAGGGCTATGTGTTGCTTGAAGTGTAGTGTAGGTGTTAACCTTCTCCTCTTGACTGTCTACACAATCTTGGCTGAAGAGAGCTTTGCTTCCAGTTTGGCTATGTAAGTGTATCTCTCACAGGTTGTAGTGTTGGGTGGTAAGAGGAGACGGTTGTCTGTGTACATGAGGCAGTTGCTGCATTGCCCCAGTATGCCCAGATTCACCAGGTGGACAGGATAAATCACCAAAAGCTGACCCTTGGACATGCCTGTTTAGGTGCTTTTTTTCAAGTACAAGAGCTGTTTTCCCTTACCTTTGCAAGGTACTTTGCAATTATAGGCTGTTTAGTGCCTACAATTTATTTCTCCTTATTAACAAGGAGAGTTGACTGCTTGTATCAGTTTAAGGCTTCATAGTGCTTTCCAGCAGGTTCTAGAGCAAGTGCTAGTCACAGGGGTTCAGATTTTAGTGCTACTACTGAGAAACCAGCAAGTTCTAAGGGAAAATTTGAAGAGCAGATTTTCTGGCACCTGGAATAGTTTGACCATAGCCCCGCTGTGCTGCACGATGCAAAAAATGCACAAACACACATGTTTTTAAGTCAGAAAGTTGAAAGGGATAGAAATCAGCCCAAAATGGCTAATAAAATTACAATTTCAGAACTGGAAACCACTCCTCTAGTGGTAGATACGCAGTACAATGCTCAGCACTCTCACTGATAAGCAGTAGGACTTCCCTCTACCACAGCAAGGTCTGGATAGCTCTGAACATAGAAAATAAAGTCCTGAAACCACCAAAGCCTGGGATCCGGAATATACTAGCTAGAAAAGGCAGGAAACGAGCAAACAAGATAGTATTTTTTTTTTGTTTAAACAGGCTAAACAATGCAATAATACAGTAAATAAACACAGAAAAGGCTAACACACTTGAGTGTGTAGCCCTAAACAGTAAATGCAATTAAAACTCTACAAAATTAGCAATTTAAAACTTTTTGAATGAAGCAAGGCAAATGCACAACTGAAAAATGATTTAAGAGGCAGTAATACAGTAGAATAAGTAGCTAGACTACATATACAGAAAAGTCTATATATACAGAAAAGCAGCTAAAACACACTAAAACAATTCAGATGCAGTGCAACATAGAGCACTTGAGTTGTAGCAATATTAAGGCAAATACAGTTTTAATAAATGCACTAACATATACTCTATATTTCCAAAATGTTTGAGAAGCACAGTCAGAACACAAGGAGATTCAGGCATTTTTTTTTGTAAGAAAGGGAGAAAGGAGGAACAGAAGGAAAGAAATAAGTGGGTTGGCCTTCTCAGATGTTCTCTATGTATTAGGTAAAATGAGCTAATGACACTAGACTGGGAGGAGTGTCCCAGATCAAATTTACAGTAGGGGTGGGCAACTGCAAAGCCACCAAGTAAAACAGCAAGACACCAATGGGGGGGGGGGGGTTATGACCAATACTAAAGCTAGTAGCCTATACTCTTTTAGACAGTAAACACTACATAAATGTTTATCACAGCAGTGAGCCACAAAATGAAAGTTTTTAAACAGATAAAGGAGCAAGGAGACTCTACAGAATGCTTTTAACTACAAACAAATCGGTTATATGATACACTCCTTGGCAGGAAATCAGAACAAACAAATAGGTGCTTAACAAGTACAGAAGATAGCAATAAAATACAGTAAAAAGTATGCATCAGGCAGTAAAAAGTGCTATATATAAATTGCTAGAAGCAATAACCAGCATAAATAAGCCAAAAAAACAGGACACTTATTGTTATATATCTCGGATCAGAGTTGTAGTCAATGCCCCTCTTCCACTCAGCTCAGTGTGTATAGACAGAAATCCTCTCAAAGTTAGAGCTTAAATACTAGAAGATACAACCTTAGACAACTTTAAAAAAAAAAGAAAAAAAAAAGATGGAATAGTTCTGAATTGGGCAGTTTTGTCATTATTAGTGCATGCATTTTGTTTCATTGTTTACTGGAAAAATGTTCAAAACAATAAATTTAAAACGCCCTCTAACAACTGTACTATATTATACAAGGAATATAATTTAATACAATTAGGAAGGTGTATGAAAGAACACGTGTATGTTTTGTGTGCAAGGGGCCTATGATTTGAAAGCAGCCCAAAGCTAATCTTTATCTGCCACTGGCCAGATGTATTTTCTTTGAATGAGGGTTTCAATGCTATTTCAATGAATGTGAGCTTCAAGGGTAGAAAAGTTTTAATGCTAAGTCTATTTTTACTATGAAACTGCATTGCTTTGTTTAGCAGATGTATATTAGTGTTTGTGCTGTAAAATGTAAAATAAAACTTTTAAATGAAATCCAAATCATCATAGAAGTAAACCAGTATGCACATTGCAGTGTTTATGGTAAATGGGGTAAAATAGCCAAATAATGGGACTTTGGAATGGCTGCAGGGGGAGGCCCCGTTCGACCATGATTTTGTGAGGGGGAAAGGGTAGCAAACTCAATGACAGCCCCAACTGAACTATACCTCTCAACTGTCCAGATTTTCACAGAATGAATAGATTTTTGCTTCTTGTTTTTGGTTTGTTCCTCATAAAATTTGTGTTTTTCTGGAAGATCATTTAGGAATGAAGTCAGTAAATAATGACAGACATTGTGTTTCAGACTTCATACCCTTCAGAAAACTGCATGCTAAAGCAAGACCTATTATTCTATCAACTGTCTAAGTTTATACAACAGCAATTTTTACTACTGTCTGTACGTTCCCCCAATTTATTTGGCTTTGTCCAGATTTCCTGCGTTTAGAGGTTGACAGGTAAGCACAAATAAATCACTTTATAGAATTAGGTATATCCAAACCTCTCAACTGTCCCCGACTTTGGCTCAAAATGTTGCTCTCCCCCTAATAATCCCTCTAAAAAATGGCAATTTTGGAAGAAAATTTGGAGGGTTTACAACTAAGAAATAATTGTAATCATCAGAGTTATAGATTACTTTTATTTCAGAAATGCATGTAGATTATCCTATTTTGTCAGCTGCTCAACTTAACAGTATTAATGTTAAAAAGTGCCCCTTCTTTGGCAGGTTCCCAGCTGTATTGTGTGGCTATTTTATATTTTTACATCAATTTTTTTGGTCTGTTTTTCATAAAATTGTGGTTTTCTGGCAAATTAGTGGCAAATCATTAAAGATTGAAGTTAGAAAATAATGACAGACATTTGAGTTTCAGATTTCATACCCTTCTGAAAATGCATACTAATGCAAGACCTACTATTCTATTGTCTTTCTAAGTTTATAACAGCAATATTTAAAAATTTTCCTTATTTTGGGGCCTTTGTCCCACTTCTATTTATGGCTTTGTTCAGAGTTCTTGCTCTGAGGTTGAGAGGTATGACAAATGTGTCAGGGCCATTGCCATCAGCCAGAGACATTTCAAATTGTGAAATGCTTGTTGCAACTCGCTCCCCCATGTAGTGACTCTGGATGTGTCCAAGCAAGCCAAGGAGAAGTTATGCAGTATAAGTGTGCAGAGTATCCCCCCATCCAAGGTAAACACAAGTACTACAGTGGCTTTTCATCTGTCTTTGATTTTGAAGAATGTTCTGGTTTTTTGTCATATTTTTGTACTGTTGATTTATGCTTATTATTATTCAGAAAATGCATGTTGTTGCATTGCCTTTTGCTCTGTGTTTAAGTAGCAAGGTTTTAATGACCATCAGGTAAGCTTGTCTGAGATTGTAAGATACAAATAAGCTTTAATAAGCATACTGTTAAAGGATTACCAACATTGAAAGCCTTTTTGTTGCTGCCATGCAGAGAATATTTACATAACTAGATAACGTATAAGCCTTAGGTATTGAAATGCATATGACAGTATTTGTAATAAAGGACAGGATTACAATATTTTCAGCAGCTCACTACATTTGTTGGAGACTGCCATGCAGAGAATATTTACATAACTAGATAATGTATAAGCCTTAGGTATTGAAATGCATATGACAGTATTTGTAATCAAGGACAGGATTACAATATTTTCAGCAGCTCACTACATTTGTTGGGGACTTGCAGTCATCTTTGCATGCTTTACCAGTAAATTCAACAGAATCCCAATCTATCATGTGTGGTCCATAACCTGTGCAGTATTCATTTTTTACTTTGATCATGTTTTCCCCATGAAACAAGTAGATAGTTGTTGTAAGCCAGCAGGAATAAGAAACATTTTTACAAGTGGGGGTATCACAGAGATTGCTACTTTCAGCATGGTCATTAAAACCAGTGCAGGGGGTGACTGTAGCACTACAAAAGTAATTTACAGGGCACAGTGCAATGAATGTGATGCATTATATGTGGGCAAGACTGTAAATAAACTCAAGCATAGGATTTCATGTCATCTGTCAGAAATCCGCTCTGGATGTAAAAATAATGCACTAGCCAAACACCTTTCTCTTCATAAAAGACACACAGGTTTTAAGTTCCAGATCCTGGATCGTATAGACATGAGTGATCTTGAAGGAGACATCCTGAATATTCTGGAGCAACATGAACTCATGTGGCAATTAAATCTGAACTATTTTAGGAAGCCTGGTCTAAACTATTACTGTTCAATTAAAAGTGCACTGGAACTTAGAAAATTGCCACATTGTTTACATGACTAATTGTATTTTATTTTATTTTATTTTATTCTACAAATTGGTTTTAAATACCATTTTAAATCAGTTGAAATTTAAGTGTATATTTTGTTTCCATCATCATACATACATCTTTTCTTATTTTTATTTTTTTCAGTTTATATATTTTTTCCACTTTATTCAAAATGATGTGGAATAACAATACTAACTAATTATACAATTATATTATAATTATATATATTTTCTATAGATTGTTTTTAGGGTTCTTGTACACAGACCTGAAGAAGTCTAGAAGGACGAAAGCGATCTTTGTTAACAATAGGTTATGAAAATAGAAATTGATTTTTACATGCAAAATGTATATGTATATATTTATATATATTTTTTGATTGCCAAATGAACTAAGGTCGATATATTTCCAGCCATGTAGTATATTGTCTTGGATAAAATCACAGACTTAAGAATCTACTTAATAATCTGATTAAATAAGAGGCACCACATCATTATAAATTTTATTTAAAGTACATAAGGGTTATATATTATTATGACAGCTACTAAGTAGGGCAGGACCAGCTCAAATGTCACATTGATGGGGGAAGGGATGTGAATTTAACATGTGTTCCAATAACACTTTGTTTTACAGCACAATAAACCACTCCCATGCCTGATAAAAAGTATATATATATTTGGAAAGCTTGTGAGGAAATTATTACTCTATTTTTGTTTTACTTGGATCGCTTGTCTGTGTACTTAATAAAGGATTTTCGACTGGAAACAGACTGCCTGCCTTGCTGGATTACTTTCGAATAGTTAGTAATGCTGTACAATTATATATTTTCTATTAGTATTTTTTGTTTTGTTTTGACTTAAGATGAGTTTAAGTTCGCTACTTCTACTACTATTGTCTGATCTGATTAATATACAGTGATTAACTAGAAATATATGGACTGAAAATCTTCCACACAGAGAAGTTTCTTACACTGTTTTGTTTTTGGACCCACTACACTTTAATGGGTTGTTTTGAGACTTCAGGGATACCACGGAGATTACTTGTTTTTTAAATTCTTTTTTGTAAGACCTGTTGCTCCTACTACTATTGGAACTGTCTGTATATCCTTCTTCCACATTGCCCTTATTTCTGCCAGCAAATCCTGGTATTTTATGGCTTTGTGTCTCTCTGTACATAAGACACTGTAGTATAGGTGTAGCAATTTCAATGATCAATGCTACTTTTATCTTCTTTTCATGAACTACTATATCTGGTTTTCTCGCATTTATTTTTTGAATGGTTGGCAATGGGTGATCCCATGTGATATAAATTTCATTATTTTCTATAATGTTTTGTTGGTCATGTTTTCAGTGCTTTTCAGTTACTTCAAAATTATATGTTTGCATAATCCACAATGTAACAGTTTGCAACATTCTTATGTCTTTCAGTATACAGTCCTTCTACCATTAGTATGTCACAACCATCAACAAGGTGTGTAACTGTTTCCAATTCTGTTTTACAAAACCTACATTTGTCTGTTTCTCCCACATGTTCAATGGACTTTGTAGACCAACATGTACGTAGTCCACTATTTTGGGTCGCCAATATTAACATTTCATATTTTGGTTTAAATTAGCCTTTCCTTAACCATTCCTGTGTTCGATCCTGATCAGCATGAGGTTCTTCAAATAGCTGTCTATACTTATAACTATATTTATGCATTTTCCACATTTCTTGCCTTCTCATCTGATCATTCACCTTATATTCTTTCTTTTGTTTTTGGCACATTCACTTGCTGCCTGATTTTTATCTACTTCTGGTTTGATTTCCATTCCCGACTGACACCAATATGCTTCTGCTAAACTCAGCAGGGAGGTCATATTAGACTTATTCTCCTCATGTTTTAAAATGTTCACTATGTTTGGGTCTTGTGAGATTAGCAAATATGTATGCAGTCCTATGATTGCACATCTCTACATGTAACCAATTTCAAGGTGGCCCATACTTCCTTCAGAACGGGGAATATATAGTCTTGGCATGCACTGATTTTTATAACTCATTTGATGTGCATGAAACATCCTTCTTGTTTTCTTGTCCAACTGATCCAACAACTTTTGGGGCCAGTCAGTTACTCCAAAACTGTACGTTAGGCCAGGAAGAGCAAATTGTTTTATAGCTAGGACTCTTGCTCCTAGATGTCAATGCTGTTTTTAGTATTATTTTTTTTTAAATATTCCTAAGTTTTATTCACATTTGCTCATGTTTTATTGTTGACCCTTCATCAGTTCCCAAATATTTATGCACTCCCTCTTGCTCAAGTTCTTTTATATCACATTCCTGTCCCAGACTGATGTTTTCTTAGTGCTGCAGCTTTTCTGCTTTAAAGGTTGCTCCTGCACATTTATCAAGACTAAATGACATTCTTATATCATCTGAAAAAGTTTGACCACTTGGAGTTGAGCATTCAGATCCTCGTCTGATGAACTGTACAGTTTTAAATCATCCACAGAAAGAAGATGAGAAGTCTTTATATTTTGTTGGTTTCTGGGAGCCAAACTGTAGTCCTGACCTAATCTGTTAAGTAAACAGCTTAATGGGTTAAGGGCAAGACAAAAGAGCACTGGTGACAAAGAGACATCCTGGAATCCCCTTTGAATTTTTATCCCCAGAATAATAATTTGTCCTTTATCATGGCTTAACTGTAAAGTGGTTTGCTACTGTTTCATGGTTGCTGTAATGTGATCGATCAATGTAGGATGTGTCTTATACATTTTTAAGCACTCTTTTATCCACGAATGAGGGACACTGTCAAATTTTTTTTTTGTAATCTATCCATGCCGCGGATTCTTTCCCTTTTTACAGTTTTCCATCATGGCTTATGATCCTTTGTTATATATGACTTTCTTTTGTTACCCTTTTCTTCTATTGCCATGATTGAGTTTTCTTCTAAATGACTATAGACTCTGTCAGCATCAATTGCAATGTATAGTTTATACATTGCTGGAAGGCAAGTTATTGGTCTAAAGGTTTTAGAATAGCTTGCAGGTTTGTTCTTAAGTAAGAATATTGTTTTTCCTGTTGTTAACCAGGTTGGTGTTTGATCGGGGTGTGCATACAAATAGTTCTTACTCATGGCTAAATCTTCATGTAAAGATGTTAATACTTTTAGTAAGAAGTCAGGTACTGCATTTGGGCCTGGGTTTTCCAGTTTGGAGCTTTTCTTAACTTTGTTTCAATCTCTCTGGCCATTACTTCATTCTATTTCATATCCTGTACATCTGCGCTTGTTATTCTTTCTTTTACTTCTTCTATCCATTTAGCAACTTTGTTATGTTCACATAATCTTCGTAGATATTTCTCCACAGTGTATCCAAAATGTATCTGTTTCTTCTTCCTTTTGCCCTGTTTCCCAATTCTCTATAAAACTTTTTTGGGTCATCATTAAATTGCTTATTTTGTACTTTTCCTTTATTTATTTATTTATTTATTTATTTATTATTTATTTATTTAATATTTGTTTACTGGGAAAGTCCGACCTGGAACAAAGCCAATTTTCAGCAGAGGCCTGGGGAGAAACATTCCAGACATGTGTCTTTGTAACATGGCAGGAAACAAGAGCACCCAAAGGAAACTCACACAGATGCAGGGAGGACATGCAGACTCCACACAGAATGCACCCCGGCCAAGAATCGAACCAGAAAACCTCTTGCTGTGAGGTGACAACATAACTGCTGCACCACTGCACTGTCCATTTATATTTATCTGCATAAATTCTATGTTTTTCTGCTTGTGCTGATATCTGTAGTTTATTATTTTCAATAGTACACAATAGATCCTGATCAGTTCTGATACTGTGCATTGCTTTTATCACATCTATCTTTCTGAGTATTTTTGCTGATCTGTTCCCTCTTCTATACTCTTTAACAGTGACACTTCTTGTCTTAATAGTTTTATAATTTTCTCTGTTGATACTTCCATAATAGCATTTGATTTCTCCCTTCTTTTTCCTTACTGCCCTGTGTATTTGTGGTAAGACTTTATATATTACTAACTTAGCTGCACAGTAATATGTCCTATTTACTTCTGTTATATCACATGGATCTCTGTGGGCAGTCCTAATTACTGTGTTCATTTGTTTTATCAAACTTCTAACTTTTGGGGGTTTATTGACTTTCTGTAATCTACTTCTTGATCTCGGTATGTCTGTCCATCGATATTAAATCAAGCAACTCTTATCTTAGATCATTTTCTTCTAAACAGAGGGAACATTCCTTTTTCTCCATTTCCTGCAGGCATGCTATAGAAAGTTCCAGAGCATCTTCCTGTGCCACATTCTCTTCAGTTTCATCCTGTGTCATCCATTCCTTTTTCATACGGGAACTCCCTGGCCTATCACTCCACAACATTGACTGTGTCAGAGCTGAGACAGTTTCCTTTTCCTTCCCTTGCTGTGCAACTCCAACTGAACCCCTGCACTGGTTTCCTACGAAAGGATCCAAAGTATCTTCACATGGCAACTGACCAGATGTTTCCTGCTCCACTGGTCCTTCCTTAATTTAAGAATCCATTGCTCCATCCTGCCACAGTGCCATCAGAGCTACACCTTCCATACTAAATCCTTCACGTCACAGGCAATCCATAACCTCAGCTTCTAACTCTTCAACTTCTCCATTACTAATCCTCTTTTCTACTTTTCCTCTTTGTCTTATTTTTGTTTGTAAAATGTTCCCTATCTGGATGCCTTTGCCTATGTTTCTCTTCAAATATCTTTGGTGCTGCTCTTTTTGTATTGGTTAGTTTTGCTTTCTCCTTTGCATAAATATTGCACCATATTAAATCTCTTTTTTATTTCCCAAGTCAATATTTCTAATTCAGATGACTCCTGCTTTTTCTGTTTCTCCTTACTTGGGGGACTCATTGTTCCATCATGCTGTGTTATAAACTGTGTTAAACTTTCTACACTAAATCCTTCACTTTGCAGGTATTCCATAACTTCAACTACTATTTTTTTAACTTCTACTGTACTAATCTTCTGTTCTACATTTTCCCTCCATTATGATTGTTCTAATTGCAACCCAGCTTATCTCCAAATGTGTGACATTCAAAAAACTTTGGTACAAAGGGCTTAATCTGCCTGTTGCACTCTAAGGGACTTTTCAGTCATTTATGGGATAAAACAGAAAAATGTTACCACTGCATGTCTGAAGTATAATAAATAACAGTAGTAATTAATTATACAACTTTTTCAATGTTTTATTAGTTATTATGTTTTACTTGTTATAGTGTTTTGAGCTTCTGTAAAATGCTTACATCTAATTACTTAAACAAACTGACTTAACTTTGAAGTTCCAGTAGAATGCTTCTTAGCAATTCCAAGCCTCATGACATAAGGCAAATCCTTAAGGTGGAAACAAGTGCTGTCCCCAAAAATGGGGAACATCCCTAACTGAGACTGGAGGGAGTGGCACGTGCCATTATAAACTGAAGTCCCATCTCCACACTCTACTCAGCACTTATCAAAAGAATAGTCTTTGTCCCTGAACTTTATGATAAAACAAATAATTAGTAGGAATAAAAAAATAAGTGGAATGTAGAGGAGCACACAGAGCTCCCTCAGCCATAGAACAATGGACAGGAAAAAAAAATAATCCCCCCCCACACACACACACACACACACACACACACACACACACACACAAGTAACATTCCTTCCTGCTACACCATGCAACAAAAGGCAGTCCTTATAGTGGTTTTAATATTATTTAAATTAGATATAAAATAATCAGTTGCTCAGAACAAAATAAGGGAGAGCTAGGAATCAATTATCCTTTCAAACATCCCCAAAACAAGTATTCCCCTTTGTGGTTTTTGCACCTGTAGACATCATTAAGATAGCTAACTGTATGGTTGTAATTCATGATAAACTAGTTAACATTTCAAGTACTTCAACAGTCTAGTTGGTTGGGCACATGCTATATCAATTTGGAATTAAACAAAATATTGATAGAAACAGTTGGACATTGCACCACATTTTTAAAGTTTTACTTAACTATGGCAGGTATTCATTTTGTTGCAAAACATAAATGAATATGTATAACACCTTATAAAAACAAGTTAAACCGCTCTTTTAAAATCTACAAAATAAAGATAAAGCACAGTTACTAAAAATTCATTAGAACTGTGAGTACTTTGATGTATTGTTCAGCTGTGGACCTATGTAAATAGTTATTTGTTTGTTTTGTAATTGATTTGTTTATTTATTGTTTTAAAACCAAATAAAAAAAAAAAAAAGATTCATTAGGACTGTGAGTTCAGCTATACCAAAACAGTAGCTTATCAGCAGACAATCCAGTTTGAACAACAACAACATAAAATACATGTAAGTAAGGATAGACAACAGTGCACTTTACTAAAAACACTGTTTAAACAGTTTCATCCTTACTGAAGCCCAAAATAAGTGTAAATGAAAGCATTTAACTTGAGTGTTTAATAAACTGCACAGCTATTTTCCTTTATTGATTTTTTTATGGTCAACTATAAAAAGTTTTTTAACAGAATTACTGGAACTGATAACTAAGCTGTCCTATAATGAAATGGAAGTTACTCAAACGTGATGCAGTGCTCGGTTAAAAGATGCATTGGTCAGCTGCTATAAACTATATGTCATCACTGATCTTCAGGAACGTGGCTGTCACTTCTGGAAGCTGAAATGAATGCCGCTAAACATCTACAGTTAAAGGTGACACATGCTTTCACCTGATATAGTGTGATTCCTGGGTCCCGTGACATAAGACACTGAACCCCTGATGAATGACAACCTTCTTACATATGCCACATTACTTAGTGTCGATCTAGTTGCAATCATTATGGTATTCTACTGATGTTTAGTAATGCCCTATTTCTAGCAGTGCTGATGATGGTCAGAATGAAAACAAAACAAAGCCTGCCATAAATAGTAAGTATACATAGTTTAATCTATTTCATCTAAAAATGGCAGTACATGAAAGGACTGATTGCAACAGTTAAACAAATCCAAAGATGTTAAATGTCATTTAGCGCTACAGAGCTTTGTAAATTCATTTGATATTGTAGTGATCAGACACTGCTATTTTACCATAGTTTGGACTTGCAAGAGGAATTAACAAGTCTGTCAAAAAAACTACTGAAGAAAATTAAAGAAATGATTCCACAGTTTTCTTTCTCCAACTTTTACGTACATAGCACTTCATATGCATTTTATGCAGTCAATACTGCATAAAATAATGACTATAGCAAGAAATTATTTACTTTGTTGTGCACACTTGCAATAATATCTTTGAGCATGAATGACCAAAGATATCTAATCTGACAAGTGACCCTTGCAGTTTAGTTAGAGAAGTGAGAAAAAAACTGCATGGGCTGCAAAGGCAAACTATGTCATATAATATTTTTTTATTATAAATACTATATAACAACATGAGCAGGCATAGCATACCCTGTAAATTATATTTAGTTAACCAATATCAAATTCAAAAGATAAAAGAAAGGGTCATACCTGTCAGGTCATTGTATGAATTACAACATTGTTTCTTCAGGTTGTGTAACTTCTCTTGAAATCATCTTGTCATCCTGACTCAACTATATTTAGCATTCATACAGATCATAAAGCTTACCTCAGAAAATATGCCTAACAGTTTAATTCTCAAGGCAACAACAGATAGAGTATCACTACCCTGCATTCAAGAGAAAAGGGAAGAAGGTAGTGAGTTTGAGCTGTCCAGCTATGTGCATGTGTATGCAAGAACGTGCAGTCATCATGAGTGCGCGCAAACACACACACACACACACACACACACACACACACACACACACGCGTATATATCTATATATATATATATATATATATATATAGAGAGAGAGAGAGAGAGGGAGATAGCTATAGATATATATAGATATAGATCTATAGATATATATGTGGATGTGTGTTTATGTACATATACACTTCACATATATATGAACATATCTCACAATATACTTATTTATGCAAGAATCGTGTAAAAGTAAAATAACGAAAGGCTCAATATCTTCAGTACAGTACAGTATAACAGACTGTGTTCTATCCAGAGGGTTGTAACTAAAAAATAAATCAAAAGCAAATATTTCTCTAAACAGGCATAGACACTACATAGGATCATAGGAGGTTACTAGGCTATTGACAATACCCAGGTTTATATTTAGTAATGACTGTCCATATCCAGGAGGGCTGTGGGTGCCATCCCAGGTAAGAATTTACAGTGCCCCATCTACTCATCCAGGTTACTTTTGAACACTGTCATAGAGGTGTTCTGCTTCACATGAATTGATAGCCTATACCAAAAATGTGGCAGTCACTGGAAGGCAAATCTGTCCCTCCAGCATGTTACATTCAATTTGCAGGCCATATTTAGGTCCCTGGAACTGGTATCTCTAGTCCCGTTTGATTTATGGATATGCAGCAACTTCATTAGGTTTGGGTTGGAGATTTCTCTGTAAGCCAGGTTTAAGTCTCCCCCCTAATAAGTCTATATGATAATGAATATAGTGACAGGAACTGTAGTCAGTCTGTGTAAGGTGCATGCTGGAGTCCCTTGATCCACTTAGTTAGAATCCTCTGAAGTCTCCTCAACTGCGGCAGGTGCTTTGTATGGTACATGCCAAAAATGGGTGTTATACTCAATTATGAGCCTGATTAGTGATGAGTACAGAGGGGTTATAACCTCCTTTGTTCTAGGCGATGCCTTTGCTAATCAAGTGTGCTACATAGAAAGCCTTCCTTACTACAGTAGACACATCGTATTCAAAGTGTAAGTCCCAGTCTACTTGTAATCCCAGATCTCTTACCACTTTGTAGGTACATAGTATTGTTGTTAATTTGACAGTGTAAAAGGACTTTGTTTTTACTGAAAGGAATAATGATGCATTTCTGTGCATTCAGTTTGAGACCATGACAAAGGCAACAGTCATTGGTCTGTGTAAGAGCCTCCTGAAGTATACTAAAATCATTTGGGAATTCAATAATTGCACCCAATTTGCAGTCGTCCACAAACGCGGTCAGCCACAGCACCTTAGTTTTGGCCTGAACTTCTGAGATGTATATACCAAACCTTAGGGGGGTTGTGGAACCCCGCTGGTGACAGGTCTGCTGTTTTTTGTGGAGTCACCCACTTTGATAGTGTGTGACTGGTTTGTGAGCCAGTTGGCAACCCATCTTACAATAAAGGGGTTTACATTCAGTTTGCTGCTAAGTTTAACGGTAATGCCTGAGTGTGGGATTGTGTCAAAGGCCTTTGCTAAGTCAAGTTATGCTGTGTGCACAGATTTGTCCTTATCAGTGGCCCTGGTCAAATTTCAAAGAAATCCACCAAGTTTAACAGGAGGATCTGCTCTTAGCGAAGCCAAATTGGGTTGGATCCAGGGTTTGGAGTTCACTTAAGTCTTTATTTATGAGGTCTGTGATGATACATTCATAGGATCATAGGATCATAGGAGGTTACTAGGTTAAAGGCCCCAGGGCACTTACAAGCCTAGCCAAGTTCAACCCATGTTCCCAAGGGTGTCTGGTTCAAGAAGTCACTAAAATCAGCATATATTGCCCCTGTCCAGGAGGGATACAGATGGAAATTTTGGGGTGAATTTCCAGTTACCCATCCAATCGTCCAAATTATGCTTAAATAGGGCTAATGAGGGGCTTTGTTTAACATGAATAGGAAGCTTTTTCCAAAAGTGGGGTGACCTCTGGAGAGAAATATGTCTCTTCAGCAAGTTCTGTTGATGTACCATACCTGGTTAAGGTCCTTTGATCGAGTGACCCATGTACCATTTGACTTGCGAAAATACAGCATTTCCATAGAGATTGCGCTATATGCAAGGCACAGGTCACCTCTGAGCAGTCTGTACAACACAGAGTAAAGTGACAATGATTTCAGTCTGTCTGCATAAGACAGATCTTGAAGACCCTGAATTTTCTTTGCAAGGAACCTTTGTGGTACCTCCAGTTGCTGCAGCTGTTTGGAAAGGAGCATACCAAATGGAGCATTGTACTCTATTATTGGCCTGATGAGGGAAGAGTACTGGGGGTTATAAACTCTTTTTTTTTCTGGAAGCAGTGCCTTTACTTATGGGATGAGCAATAAAAAATGCTCCTCTTACCACTGTGGAGACATGGTGATCGAAGTTAAGCATACTGTTGTGGTTGGCAATTTTAAGGTCGGCAATTTTTTTGAGACCTTGTCTAAAAGAGGCACTATGGGGGAGGCAAGAGCCTTTGTCAGCAGCTGAAAGCCTAGTGGTGCCATGTGCAAACCATCTCTGGAAAAACAACAAGGTTGTCGACCATGTCATCCCATGCTGACAGAAAATGGATCCCTTTGGAATGACACCAAAAACTTAGCTAATTATTAAAATTGATCAGTTTTTGTTTATATTGTGGCATCATTCTAGGTCAGGGTAATATGTTGCTCAAGGCTAGGGACATACGTGCCTGGGACACATTCTCGGACAGCTCAGTCTTGTCTATCTTCATATAGTCCAGTGAGGTACACCTCAGGTCTTTCATTCCAACATGAGCTATGACACAATCATAATGGTACTTGTCGAGGGACCTGAGTGCATGTGTGATCTGACGAATTTTGGCACCAGACTGGTAGCTGACCATGACTTTCTCCTTATCTAATCTGGTGAGTGGGACAGCTGTGTGTCTCACTATGGAGGCTCCAATGACAAGAAAAGTTGTTTTTTGAGTGTTACATCTTAAGAGCTTGGTAGGTGATACACTGGTATTGCTATATGTCGTGGGTACTGTGGGAACTGTTAGCTGTAGCAGTCTTTTGTTTTGAGGTCTCTTGTGTTTTGGTAAGTTTTTTGAGAGACATCCTGAATATGTTAATTTATGTGTTGCATGCGTACTATATGTATGAGTGGTGGATGAGTTGACAATCTCTTCAGTGTTACTGTTTCAAGTGCGAGAGTGCAGGGATTTGAGATTCTTGGTGTAGATACATCTCTTACACTCTGTACTAGAGTGAGTTACTAGTATAGGGTTGTCAGTGTACATGAGGCAGTTGCTACACTGTTGGAGACCCAAGTCAACAGGACTAGCAAGAGAAACAAGGGTAGTCCAACTGTCCATCATGCTAGGTTTGAAGAACTGTTATAACAAAGGGGGTACTTTCATGACTGATCCAGAAAGCACACTGTAGATGAATATTTCTGACAAGGTTTTTGACTGGAGGTTTAATAGTTTACAGCTCACTATCAATACTTCTTAAACCAGAGATGTACTAAAGATGAGGATTGCACTAATGTACTACAGGTGTATCTAAGGGAAAAATTGTTGAAATCATCTGTCCGGATATGCCGCACAATTGCATGGCAGTGCATGATACTGAGCGATGTGCAAACAAGCAGAAACCCACTCAAATGTGGACAAATACCAGAAGCTAAAAACTCAGAAAAAAAATTTAGAAAACTCAAAAGAACCAATGAGGGTGCTTTCTCCAAGCCCTAAACTAATCACCCTTCACCAGACAGATTCCAATCAGCATACTTCTCTCACAAGGGTACAGAAGGACCCCTTCCAATCAAAGATGGCTTGGAAAATGTGCTCAGAATACAACAGACACTACAAACAGACTCAGATGCAGCAAACCTGCATCTGGACTATGCTACAGCTACTGGCTACACTAATTTAGGTGGGAAACACTGAAAAAAATTCAACAGCAGAAAAAACAGCAGTGAGACACTAAAAATGTTTTAACAGCAGAAAAACAGCAAAGAGACATTAAAGAAAACAAATCAGTTACTTAAAACACTTCTTGGCAGGAAAACAAAACAAACTGAACAGATGCTTTGCAAACAGTGAAAACTAGCAACAATTACTTTACAAACAATTAAACTAGCAAAAAAGCTTTGCAGACATTGAAAACAGCAACAGAATATGATTTAACAGGTATAGTAAGGCAGACAAATGAAGTTCAAGTAGTGCAGTTTAGTTTACAGCATTAAATAAGCAAAACACAAAAATACACTCATAAACATACACAAGTGACACAATACAGATGACCAGTGAAGAATAAGTCTAGAAAGGAAGAAAAACATAACACAATAACTCCTAAAACAAGCGTAAAGAAACATTTACCTTCATAAAACCAACTGAAGAAAGCAAACTAATACAGTTATGTCAATTGTACTTAACCACAGCAGTAGATGTTTGAATTCCTCACTGCTGCAGTAGCCTTTAGGCTGCATGAGTTGCACCTTGCCATAGACATAACAACCAGCCAGCTTCCAAAAGCTGTGGTTCCATCCCACACTTCCACTATGACTGCTAATTGGACAGCCTGAGGAGGAAAAATCAGTTGTCAAATTGGAAAATCTTCAGGACTCTCTTGCCTTAAAATTAATAAACTGCATACTAATGGAGGATGAGTGCAGTTACTGCAATAGTGAAGAATTTGAACATCTAGTATTATGGGTAAGTGCAACTTACACAGCTGTACTATGTTCATAATTTCCACTGCTACCAGTACCATAGCTAGAAAGGGGTGATGTGGGTGAATGTTCTAGGAGTAAAGTGTTGGGACGTGCAATTTCCCAATCCCAGATGTTCTTTAGTGTATAATAGTTTTTAAAAGTAATGAGAGGAAGGAGGAACAGGGAACAAAAATGAGACGATTGTTTTTTGTTCACTTGAAGAGCTCCCCAGCTCTCTAGCTCTTGGACATGGCTTGAGTACTGTCTGCAGGAAGGCAGACATTTGCTACCCTGCAGAAGTCCTTTTTTTTTTTTTTGCTCTTCGCTTGCCTGAAGAGCTGTGGGGGTGGGCAGTAGTTCATGGTACCAGCTATGCTTCTGACTGCTACACTAGCCTTTTAGCTATATGGGTTAATTATCAAAGCCTATCTAACCAGGGGGAAGGTAGGAGATGGATCCTGGAGCCTCTAGAGAATGGTCTTAGCAATGTCAGTCTTGGATCTGAACAGAGGAATCCGGTATGTAATTTGTTGGATATGTATATATAGAACACGTAGCTTCTTCTAGAAAGCTTTTAGAGTCCACCCTTTTCCAATGTGCCATCAAAGAATACAAGACCCTCAGAGAATGTACCTTAATACTGCCTGGAAGTAGTTTATCATGGTGGGCATAACAAAAGGTAATACCCAAGGACAACTGACTAGCAATATTCTATCTGACAGGGGTTGTTATTTCTTAGTCCAAAAATAAGAAAGAAATAGTTGATTGGCATTTCCAAAGGACTTGTTTTTATCACGATGTTACCTGAGCTGACTATGCATGTCCAGAGTATGAATAACCTTTTCTCTGTGTTTCTGAAAGTTAGAATGGAACACTGGGAGACTGATGGCCATATTCAAAGAACTCTGAAATAACGTTGGGTTTGACTGAGGGATTTGGTCTCATTGATGTGGATTGTTTATTAAAAAGATTCTGTGCTTACTTCAACTTGTAGTAACTATAGTAAACTAAATTAACTTTGTGTTATAGTAGAAAGTAAGAAGATGCACTTTCAAAACAGCTGTGTATGTAGTAATGGTTTTGGCATAAGGTCAGTTATGGTGTATATTTCTCTGTGGCTGGAAGATGTTAAGTATGAAGCTACACTTACTGTTTCTGTTATTCAAACACAAAAACAGAATATGGGGATGTTACATACTCCTGTAACTGAAGCACCTGGTGCAAATCCAAGTATCTGTAATACAAATTTGAATGTAGAATGTAGTGAAACAAATAAGATTTTTATTAAAGTAAAACCTAAGAAAAAGACCAAGAAATTGGTTAGGTCCTAAAAAAATAAAAAGAAGCTTGGTTCATCGTCCATTAAAAATACTAATAAGGATGTGACAGAAGGGAAGTGTCCCTCATTAGAAAATTATTTATCTACTGTAGGGAATATTAGTTCAAATGGTTTAATTTACACATATAGCAAATGAAACTATTTACACTAGATTATGATGGAGGAATTACAAAATTCCGATGGACAAGCAATAAAGAATTTAATAATATTCAAGATGAGGTTAATAATTCAGTTAATAATTCAGTTGTTGAAAATATAGTAATGGACAGAAATTATGAATTTGTGTACTCATCTGCTTGTAAAGTTTCTAAGGATAAGGGAAATAGACTTCATTCAGATGTTGTAAAACTGACTAATCAACCTAAAGCTAATAAATGTTCTTTACATGACAATATTGATACAAAATGGTTTCAGGAAAATATTAATACAAAGAAACTAAATAGAAGAGCTTTAAGTGGGCTGTGTGGTGGAGACATTATTTTGAGTCTTATGAGTGATTTTGAAGTTCCAGGCACACATATGATAAAATGAAATTACTATAATGAAATGATTATCACTGGAGACTCCATTATTAGATTATCAGCGAAATCACTGAGTAAACTATATAGGGGAAGAGTTACAGTATCTTAATATCTGATCTGAAACTACTTGATTTGAGTATGATTTCTGAATTTGTTAAGTTTTTAAGAAAGGAACATCTATTATAAAGTTCAGCTCTGAAGCTGGTAATTTCATAAGTCTTTAACCTCTTATTCGACTAATGCACAGAATTTGAGAACTAATGGCAATGAAATAAAGTATATTGCAATAACAGAAAGATGCAAAATTATTGCACTTACTGCAAATTGATCTGTCTCAGAATATACTATTAATATTAGAGGAATGATTAAAGAGGTAGAGGTATACCATTATGGATACATAATAGTATTCATTCTAGTCTTCTGCAAGTTAATAATAAAGTGAATGTGTAGTGGTTTGGTTGAGTTTTCGAAGTAAGATTGTTGTATTAGTGTTATGTGACAAATCTAATATGGATATTCATAAGCACTGAGAATTTTTGACTGAACTAGATATGGTTCTGAGTAGTAAAAATGTAATATTGTTAGGAGATTTTAATTATGCTTGTATTTACTGGATTAATATGATATGTATTTATTTATTTAGGTTTATAGGTTCATAGGTTCATACTAGGCTATCTGCCCTGGGGCATTTATAAGCCTAGCCCGATTGTGTTTGGCTTACGCCACCCCTTGATTTGAGTATACTGTGCCCTTTTTAAAGTTTAGTTTACTGTGCCTCTGTCTAATAGTGACACGGAAGTAATCCCCGGGACAAACCGATGATCCCCCATCCACTCATCAAGATTCTTCTTGAAGAGAGTCAGTGAGGTGCTCTGCCTAACATGAATTGGAATTCTGTTCCAGAGCGAAGGATGCCTCTGGGTTATGAATCTGTCCCTCCAGCATGTTCTATTTATTTCTGTGCTGAGGTTCAAGTCCCTCGAGCGCGTGGCTCTAAGGGATTTAGATTTACTGAGGTGGAGCATGTCCATTAATTCTGGGATGGACATAGCTTTATATGTCAGGCATAGATCGCCTCGAAGTAGGCGGTATGCAACTGAGTAGAGCTGGAGTTTTTTTAACCGAGCAGCATATGGCATCTGTTTGAGTCCCTTGATCCTCCTGGTGAGGTACTTTTGGGGTCTTTCTAATTGCTGCAGGTGTCGGGTAAGGTACATCCCAAAGGGGGCATTATATTCTATGATGGGCCTGATGAGGGATGAATAAAGGAGCACGATTACCTCTCTTGATCTAGATGTGAATCCTTTCATGATGAGGTGGGCTATGTAGAAGGTCTTTCTAACCACTTTGGCAATGTGGTTGTCAAAGGAGAGATTACTATCAACTTGGGTCCCCAGATCCCTAATTACTTTCTCTGTACTTAATGGGTTACCACCTATGTGGTAATTTGTGGGCACATTGTTTTTGCCAAAGGGTATGACTATACACTTTTTGGCATTTAGCTTTAGACCATGGCTCTGGCACCAGTTATCCGTCTCTGCAAGACCTTTTTGAAGGATGTTTGTGTCAGCTGGAGAGTCGATTATGGTGCCCAGTTTGCAGTCATCTGCAAACTTGGTGAGCCATAGTCCTCCCACGTTGGCCTATACATCAGAAAAGTAAATACTGAACAAGAGAGGTCCCAAGACAGAACCTTGTGGGATGCCACTTGTGACCTGTTTCAAGTCTGACATGGCTCCAGCAACTCTGACTCTGTGGGTTCTGTCTTCGAGCCAGTTTGTGACCCATCTTGTGACATAGGGGTTTATATTTAGGCTGGATAGCTTATCTATGATGCCCGAGTGGGGTATTGTGTCAAATGCCTTTGCGAGGTCCAGATAGGCTGTGTGGACTACCTTCCCTTCATCTATGGCCTTGGTGACTGTTTCGAAGAAGTCGACCAGGTTCAAAAGGCAGGATCTGCCTTTGACAAAGCCAAATTGGGTAGGATCTAGTGTCTGTAGGTCCCCAATGTCTTTGTTTATGAGTTCCATGATGATCCTCTCCATAGCCTTGCAGACTAGGCTAGTCAGGCTTATGGGGCGATAGTTTCCAGGGTCCGCAGAGGCACCACCTTTGTGGAGTGGGACCACTGTTGCTGTACGCCATTCTTTGGGCACATATCCTGTAGTGATGCTGAGATTGTACAGCAGTTTCACTTGAGGGATTAGTTCTTCTTGGAGTACATGTAGGACGCAACCCGGGATGCCATCTGGTCCCATGGAAGCAGTGTTTTTTGCTTTGGAGAGGGCGGCCTTCACCTGAGCATCAGAGATGTTTGGGAGGCTGCACTCTGCCAGGATAGATACTTGCTCTTTTGCGGGGGGGGGGGGAGTTTGCACTGAACCTGTCTGCCAGGATATTGGCAATGTCTGTGGGTTCAGTGTATTTTTTGTCATTTAGAATCAACTCAGAACAAGTCTGGGAGTTGCATCCCAGGTTCCTAACATAACTGAAAAAAGCCTTATGATTGTCTTTAGTGTCCTGTGCAATTTTTCTCTCGAAGCTGGTCTTGGAGGATTTTATGAGGGATCGTAATTTTTTGCTAGTACTGATCAGAGATGCCTTCCCTTTTAGGGATTTTGCTCTATCATGTAGTAGCTTCCTCCTTCTGTTGTACAGTTTATTTATGGCAGGGGTCCACCAGACTGGACGCCTGCCTTTGGATGATTGGGTCTTGATTTTGTTTGGGATAGCATGATTCATGCATTCCTGGAGATGTCCATAGAATGCTTTTATATAGGATTCTGCAGTTTGGGCCATAGTTTCCACTGGCCCTGGGGCCTTGAAGGATTCCACTTCGGTTTTGAGAAGTGTGAAGTTCGCTTTTGAGAAGTTTTTCACTGTGGTTTTCTGGGCTGGGGGTGGGGTCGGGATGTGGACATCCAGTGAAATTAATTTATGGTCTGCTCTTACCAATAAGGGATATATTTCTGGTATGGAGCATAGAGTCCCCATGTTGGTAATGATCAGGTCTAGTATGTTTTCCCCTCTTGTGGGAGTGGTGAATAGTTGTTCCATAGCATTTGAGTTTATAAATTCCAGGAACCTTTGGGCTAAGGTGCTGGAGCTTGAGTAATGTTCCCAGTCTATGTTTGGGTAGTTGAAGTCACCCAATATAATGGTGTTCGGAGAGATCTTCATGTTCTCCAATGTTTTCAGGAAAGCCGAGTGGGATTCCTGACTTTGAGAGGGTGGTCTGTAGGATGCTATAAACTGAAAACCAGTCTTGCCCACTGTCAGTTGCACATGGATGGTCTCCGATACTTTGTGCAATGCCACTAACCTGGAGGTGTGGATATCCTTGATAAATATGGAAACTCCCCCTCCTTTTGTGGTTCGGTCCGGGTTTTGGGGCCGAAAAGCATGATATGAGGTATAACATGGTAGTGCTGGGGTGCTCTCTGGAGCCTTGAACCAGGTTTCTGTCACTGCACAGATATCGATATTCTCCATACTGAGGAGAGCTTCGAGTGCATGCATCTTGAGGTTAAGACTTCTGGCATTTAGCAGCATTACCCTTAGTTTCTTGTTCCTTGTGCTGTCTATGGAGGTGGGTTTGACTTTTGAGCCTTGCCTAAAAAAGGCACTATGGGGGTGGCAAGAGCCTTTGCCAATATCCGAAAGCCCAGGGGTTGACAGGTGCAAGCCATCCCTAGTGAAGCAACATGGCTTGTCGAGCATGTCATCCCAGGCTGACAGACACTGGATCCCCTTTGAATGACACCAAAATTTTAGCCAATTGTTAAAATCGATCATTTTGTCTTTATACTGTGGCATCATTCTAGGTGAGGGTAAGATGCTGCTCAAGGTCAGGGTCATACCGGCCTGGGCTACATGATCAGAGAGCTCCTCTATGTCTCTTTTCATGTAGTCAAGGGAGGTACATCTTAGGTCATTCACACCAGCATGTACAATGACTGAGTCATATTTGTATTTGCTTTGGAGTGACCTGAGTGCTTGCGTTATGTGGCGGATCCTAGCGCCCGACAGGCAGCTCACTGTGACCTTCTCTTTATTCAGCCTGGTGAGCGGGACGTCAGTGTGTCTGACAATAGAGTCACCTATTACAAGAGTATCAGGTGTGTTATTCAGCCTTAAGGGCTGTGACTGCTTGGCACACTGACTTTGTGTGCTATGTGTTGTATGTGTTTTGTTTTGGGGTAGCGTTTGCTTGGATGTCAGCTTTGGAGGTCTCTGTTGCTTAGGTAGATTTTTATTTAGAGCCTCCGAGTATGTTTTTGTGTTTTATGTGTTTGGTTCGCTGTTGTGGTGGGACTATGTGATACTGGAATTGTGTTGTGTGAGGTTACCTTCTCCTCCTGACTGGTTACACCAGTTTTGAGATGAGAGAGCTCAGCCTCCAGTTTGGCTATATGGTTGCATCTCTCACATATATTTGAAACTGTTTGGAGGAGGAGAGGGTTGTGCGTGTACATGAGACAGTTGTAACATTGCCTCAAAATTCCCAGATTCACCAGCTGGACTGGAGAGGAAACCATTGACTGACCTTTGGACATGTTAGAGTAATATAGGGAACTGAATTAAAACGGACCAATAGGGGACAAGGTAATCGTAGAGAATATAAGAGTAAGTAGTGCTTATGGTTTATTAGTGCTAACTTGTAGAATTACTTATTTGGACCAGTGAGGGGCCTTAGAATGAGAATATGGTGTTTAATTTGAGAGATAGAGCAGTACTAAGGGAAAAAGTGAAGAGCAGACTTTGTGGAGCCAGGAATAGTTTAAACTCAATTAGGTGGTGCTGCCCGATGTTGTGCTATGCACAAAAATGAGCAAAACTGTGCAAAAGAGAGTTTTAAGAGAGGGAGATCAAGGAGTTAGGAATAGATCCAAAATGGCCAATAAAACTACAGTTTCAAGGCAGTAATCACTCCCACAGGGGCAGGCAGGCTGCTCAATGTTTTCACTGCCACTGATGAACACAGAGACTTCCCTTTAGCCCAAGCAAACAATGGACTCCAAGAAACTTACAAACAGTTCAGAACAGCAAATCTGTAACTGAACTTTTTTAAATCTCAGAAAAGTGGGAAAAAAGCAAGATTTTTTTGTTTTTTTATTGTTTATTTATTTATTTTATTTTACATTTGTTTACCATGTAAGTCTGACTGGGCAAGATTGCCCATTTTCAGTGGAGGCCCAGGGAGAAAAACTCAGTTCTAATTAGACAATCAAGAAATGTTTAAACATACAAAATGTTAGTTGAAAAAGAATATGCAACTGTTTAAAAAAAAACAGGCTAACAATTTGACAAAGTGGAGAGATAAGAAAAATACACAACTTTGTTAAACGTTCTAGTCTCAAAGTATTGTAAACATAATTCCACCACATTGGAAAACATAACAGCAAGCTAAGCTGAGTTTAATTATATATAAAGAGGCTAGGTGGGCTATAAAAGAGTTAACCTGGGTTGGAACATGTACATATCCAGGACTTGGTGAAGTAGGATTTTAGCTGATTTTTGAAGCTATGTTTGTCTGTGTCCTAACTTCCAATGGGAGGGCGTCCCACATTTTTGCAATGGTACAGGAATATAGGGAGTCTCCTGAATTATATTTGCTTTTGGATACCTCTACCAGACCCTTATTGGTGGATCTTAGCTGACGACTGTTAGTGTAGTGATTGATTAGGACGTAAAGGACTGGGGTTTTGTCAGGGTAGTAGAGAAGTTGATGAGTCAAGGTGAGTTGGCTA
Organism: Protopterus annectens; assembly: GCF_019279795.1. Taxonomy (NCBI): domain Eukaryota; kingdom Metazoa; phylum Chordata; order Ceratodontiformes; family Protopteridae; genus Protopterus; species Protopterus annectens. Next base: position 878,603,859 of record NC_056735.1, on the reverse strand, counting down.
AGGGCAAGTAAGTTAGGTAATGCCATCCAGGAGAGATTGTGAAGGGCTAGGCAATGGTGGGATCTATAGGAAGAGTCAGTAGCAAATTTCGATATCTTGTTAAAACAAGTGGCTGGCTTATTTAGGTCAGATTTATTTAGGTTAACTGAAATGGGCGAGGCATATAGTAATGTGGACAGTAAGTGGGTTGTTTTACTATTGGAGGTCAGGTAGGTTTTACATCTGTAGAGTATGCCTACTTTATTGTGTACCTTAGATATGTTTTGAGCAACATGTTTATCAAATTTCATATTTTGGTCAATGATAACACCTAATATTTTGGTGTGTGCAACTGGTGTAATATGGGTGTTGTCAGAGGTGATAATTTTGAGAGGGGAAGTCAGATCAATGGCTTTGGAGGGATGAAAGAGCATGAATTATGGGTTTTTTTTTGGGGTTGATTATTAATTGGGAGTCTGCTAGCCAAGATTCAACTGCTGTGAAGGATTCTTCGGTTATTTTCTGTAGAAGTTGGAGAGGGGGGGAAGAGGAGATTAGGGTAGAGTCATCGGCATATTGTACTAATCTAGCATGAAGAGTAGCTTTATGGTGGTTGTTTGTGAATACTGTGAAGAGCAAGGAACTGAGTATAGAACCTTGGGGCACCCCTAGAGTGATGGGGAGAAGGGAGGATAAACTGTCCTGTCACTTGACGGCCTGCTGTCAGTTAGAAAGATAGTCTTTAAACCATAGGTGTGCAGAGTTATTTAGTTTATGTTCTGAGACAACAGTCAAGAGTTTACTATGGGAGACTGTATCAAATGCTTTTGAGAGGTCTAAAAAGACAGTTGACACCAGATTGCCTAAATTTTGCTGTTCATTAACATGATTGGTGAAACTAATAAGGGCAGTGGTGGTACTGTGGCTGGGCTGAATACCACATTGAGTTTTGGCTAGGCGATTGTTAGTGAGAAGGTATTTTATTAACTGAGAGTATATGCATTTCTCAAGAATTTTTGAGAGTGGGGATAGTATGGCTATTGGCCGGTAGTTGGATAACTCATTTGACTTTCCTCCTTTATGTAGGGGTATAATGTGTGAAATTTTCCAGAGGGTTGGAGCTTTTTGATCGGAGATTGACCTATTTATGATTATAGAGACAGGGTATGATATAGCCTTGGCTGCGAATCTGAGGTAATCTGATGGGAGTTTATCAGCAAGCAGGGTAGTGGGCCTTAATTTGGACAGGTATTTCAGGATTGTACTGGTCTGAACTGGTTGGAGAGAGAAGTTGCTTTGGTCAGATGGAGAGTTTAGTAAGTTTGGGAGGATAGTGGGTGGAGAATTAGATAATAGTTTTAAAATGGAGTTGGTAAAATACTCATTGAACTATGTTGCAGTGTCACCTATAGATGTGTCAATGTCTGGGGCTGGGGTGCTAGTTTTATCTGGTTGGATAACTTTATTTATGGCAGCCCAAAATTTTTGAGGATTAGCTTTGTGTTTATTCTGTACTTTGGAATAATAGTTTTTTTTTTATCTGATCTTATCTGTTTTTTACTCTATTTCTTAATTCAAGAAACTGTTGCTGGTTAGTATTAGTTTTGTTCTTGCGCCAAATGTTCCATAAGTTATCCCTTTCTTTTAGTAGAATCTGGGTACATTTGGTGAGCCAGGGGGCAGGGTTGAACTTTGTTCAAATCATTCTGGGGGGGGGGGGGCAAGTCAGTCAAGTATTTTCAGGAATCTTCTTCTTCCTCTTTTTCTTTTGGCTGTTCCTGTCAGGGGTCACCACAGTGGATCATCTGTTTTCATTTCTTCCTGTCCTCTGCATCTTCCTCTGTCACACCAACCACCTGCATGTCCTCTCTCACCACATCCATAAATTTTAACTTAGGTCTTCATCTTTTCCTCTTACCTGGAAGCTTCATCCTTAGCATCCTTTTCCCAATATTTTGAGCATCCCTCCTCAGCACATGTCCAAACCAACATAATTTCGCTTTTTTGGCTCTGTCTCCAAACCGTCCAACCTAGGCTGACCCTCTAATATACTTATTCCTAATCCTGTCCACCCTCATCACACCCAGTGAAAATCTTAACATCTTTAACTCTGCCATGTCTAGCTCTGATTCCTGCTTTTTTGTCAGTGCCACTGTCTCCAACCCATATAACATAGCTGGTCTCACTATCCTCTTGTAGACCTTCCCTTTCACTTTTACTGGTACTCGTCTGTCACAAATCACTTCTGACACTCTTCTCCACCCACTCCATCCTGCCTGTATTCTCTTCTTCACCTCTCTTCCACACTCACCATTCCTCTGAACTGTTGATCCCAAGTATTTAAACTCATCCACCTTTGCCAGCTCTACTCTCTGCATCCTCACCATTCCTCTATCCTCCCTCTCATTCACACACATACATTCTGTCTTAGTCCTGCTGACCTTCATTCCTCTCCTCTCTAGAGCATATCTCCACCTCTCCAGAGTCTCCTCAACCTGCTCTCTACTCTCACTACAGCTCACAATGTCATCTGCAAATGTCATAGTCCATGGGGACTCCTGTCTGATCTCATTTGTCAACCTGTCCATCACCATTGCAAATAAAAAAGGGCTCAGAGCTGATCCTTGATGTAATCCCACCTCCACCTTAAATGCATCCATTACTTCCACTGCAGACCTCACCACTATCACACTACCCTCGTACATATCCTGTAGCTCTCTTACATACTTCTCTGCCAGTCTTGACTTCCTCATACAATACCACAACTCCTCTCCAGGCACCCTGTCATATGCTTTCTCTAAGTCCACAAAGACACAATGCAACTCCTTCTGTGTTTCTCTGTACTTCTCCATCAACACTCTCAGAGCAAACATCGCATCTGTAGTGCTCTTTCCTGGCATGAAACCATATTGCTGATTACTAATCAACCTTAACCTAGCTTCCACTACTCTTTCCCATAACTATTATGTATTATAAAACTATAATTATAATTATAATTATTGAACTATAAGTATTTTCAGGAATGTGGAATTAAAATAGTCTACTGCCTTTTCTATGGAGAGTGTAAATAGGGGGATCCAGTTGCAATGATTTAGTGCTGCTATTAGTTCTTCTACTCTAAAACTTTTTGCATCGCGTATTTGTTTGAAGGGCCTAATTTTAGTTGGTTTAAATTATCTTAGTAAGAAGGAGGGGAAGTGATCACTTAGGGTGTCAGGTAATGTGCCAAAGAATTGTGGCATGGTTGGATGATTAGTAAGAATCCAGTCTAAAATTGATTCCCTTTTCATAGCTTTGTCAATTCTAGTTGGGGTTTGGATGATCTGAGTGAAACCATGCAGGTTTATATAAGTAGTGGGGGAGGGGTGAGTTAATTAGAGACCAGTCAATATTAAAATCACCTAGTATGAGTGTTTCATGGGAGAGAGTTTCTGATGCCCAGTGGGTTATGGACTCTAGTGTGTTAATGTTGGCCAACAGAAGGGATGTAAGTGCCCCATATGTTTAGTTGTTTATGTAGGTTGATTTTTACTTTAGCAAACAGGGTTTCAGCATTACAGAATGTTGGGATGTTTATTTTAATGAGTTCAACTATGAGGTTATTTTTGAACAGCAGGGCAACACTGCCTCCTCTTTTAGCTGTATGGACTTTTCTAATTAGGTTATACCCTGGTGGGAGTACTTCCTTGTCTTTGTTATGTGGCTTAAGCCATATTTCAGTGAGGAACACAATATCTGGGGAATAAAAGGACAGGGCTGCATGCAGTTCATCAGTTTTGTTTAGGATACTTCTAATAGTGATGTTGAGAATTAAGAGGTCAGCTGCTTGTCTATGGGAAGTTAGGTAAAAAGTGGCCTGATTTAGATTGTGCGTAGGGATATTCAAGGGACCAGGATTATGATGTATGTCTCCACTGAGTATCAGTAAAGCAGTGTTCACAATAAATTGTAGGTATTTGGAGAAAGATATGTTAAATAGTAAAGAAATGTGCCTTTTAGTGCAGTTATGTGAAATTCTAAAAGGGGTTAGCTCCAAATTGGAGTGATTGTAGATTGCTGAAGAGATATGGAATGATGTTTGGGTGGGTACAATGGAATGGACATGGGTAGGTGTTTTACAATGCAGGTAAGGATAGTGGCTGTTTTGGTATGAAGTGAGGTGTGATAATAGTGAGAGAGTTAATATATATATATATATATATATATATATATATATATATATATATATATATAAGGCATGTCTGTAGTGCATTTTGGAGTTGTAGCTGCTTGATTGTATGAGAGTATGAAAGAGAACAATAGATTAGGTTTGGCTATAGGGTGTGGTGTAGGTTTGAGCTAGGATTTGTAGCCGTAGAGGAATTAGAGGATGTGTAATTGATCTTACTATTGAGTGAATTAAAGGATGTGGGTGTGGTCTTTGGTTTGTGTTCTGATTAGGTTTGGAGGAAGGGTTAGTTGTGGTTATCTATAAGTTAAATGAGAATAGAGGTGGGTGGGAATGAGGGCAGGGTAGGGAAGCAAAGTGAGCCCGAGCATATAATTGTTATGCTAAGGAATTTCTAAATATTTTTTTTTCATTTTATAGATTGACTTGATTAAATTTGGAGGCCACTAGGGGGGCATAATATACTAGATATCATTGCAACTGATGTACCTAATATGGTTAATAACATTTGTGTTTCTTCTCCATTAGGGTCCTCTGACCACATAAACATAATATCTAATTACCGCATGTTTCCTAAGAAATATAATTATGGTCCTGTACACTGTAAGAAATTAAATAGTTTCTTAAATAGAACTAACTGATACGCAATTTCATATGAAAACAAATGTGAATACAATATTTTTGATGGAATTTTAAGACAGTGTGGAAAATACTACATCTTATAAAATGACAAAAATAGTTTTCCTTTTGGTGGAGTTATCTTCTCCAAAAGTTGTACAAAAAAAAGATTATGGGCACTTTATAAGAAAAATTCCAATAAGGCCAATAAGAGTAGGTTAAACATGTTTAACAGCAGAATAAAATCTCAAATTAGAAATGAAAATATTGACAATGAGAATAGTTTAGCAAAGGAACTGGACAACAAGAAAAAATATTTAAATATTTGAATAATAACAATAAAAAAGCTCATCCGTTAAGAACTATTATGATGCAAAGTAACATTTTTAGGGATCATAAACTTATCATCAATACATTCAATTAGGATTTTTCTAATAATTAGGGTTCCTATTAGAACGACGAAAATGCATTTTGTTGAATGCGTTTTCGTCGACACCTAAAGAGCGAACAGGCAAAACAGCAAAGCGGATGTTCAGCAAATTTTTTCCCTGGGAAAGAAGTCGCTTGACCGTTTGATTGTATTGCCGTGTTCTGCACTGTAGTGTGGTCTCAGGGATTCCCTTGTCCAGTATAGCTCCCAAGCATGAATGTGCAACAGTTACTGACCCTAGGGTTAGGGTGTAGGTTAAGGTAAGTGCATATGTATGAAAGTGTTTACTGTTTTTTTTTTTGAGTTAGATGTATGGTAGAGTTGCGTGTGTATGTGTTTTCAGCTGTTTACTTTTGTTTTGGGGGGGTAGAATTAGGGTTAAGGTAAGTGTGTATGTGTTTGGAACTGTTTACGTAAATGTGCAACAGTTGCTGACCTTAGGGTTAGGGTGCAGGTTAAGGTAAGTGCATATGTTTTAATTTTTTTTTTTTTTTGCGTTAGATGCATGGTTGAGTTACGTGTGTATGTGTTTTCTGCTGTTTACTTTTTGGGGGAGGATAGAAATAGGGTTAAGGTACGTGTTTATGTGTTTGGAAGTGTTTACTGTTTTTTTTGATTTGTTTTTGGTTGGGACAACGATTCCTTTCCCTAGGAAAGAAATCGCTGTTCTGAGGTGTTGACATTTTCCGCTTTCACTGAAAAAGGGTAGATGAAACATCATTTGCTGTTTTAAGCATTCAATGTTTTAATATAGACACAATAATTACACTAATAAAATTGATACTGATACTAATTTGAAGGTTGGTTATACTCCCCCCTGTCCTTTGATTACTTTGGATACCTTAAGATCTGTGTTGCTTAAAATTAATAACTCTACAACTATGGGTCTGGATAAAGTACCTGCAATTCTAAACTTATTAATTCACTAACAACTATCAAACCCACATTGTATAGCATGTTTAATAAATATTTACAGTATTGATTTTTGGCTGTATTCTTGAAGAAATCTCTGGTGACTCCAAATTATATATAAAAAAAAAAGTTTATAAGCTGGAGGTTAAAAATTATCTTCTGTTAGTTTAATTATTCATTGCAGGGAAATGTTTCGAAAGATGTATTATTTCAGGTTTGGATAAACAGGTAATTTTAAGAAGCAGGACATTTTTCAACATGGTTTCATTAAAAGGCATTCCATTTTAACTAATTTGGTGAGTTTTCAGAATTAAATCACTAAGGCCTTGGATGTAGATTTAAGTGACAAGGTAATCTATTTGGATACAATCAAGGCTTTTGATTTATTACCTTCTGCTGTGATTTTTCAGGTATTAAACAATATACAGATTAATCCTTATTTAATTAGATGGATCACCAAATAGACATCTAGTGGAATCCAGGTGGTTACAATTCAGGGTATTAAATCTGACACAATTTTATTTAGCATCCGTCAGGGTTCTGTATTAGGTGTTTTTATTGAATTCTGTATTTAGTACCATCCCACTTATTAGATACTTTTAGATTAGCAATATGCAGATGACTGCAAAGTTGATTTATTTGTGAACTGTGATGAAGATTTTTTTGAAGTTGGAAGATAATATCAAGGTTGGGTGCTCAGTTTAGTGTGACTAAATGCAATGTAATATGTTTTTGGTAGATCTGAAATTACAAAACTAGTTTTTCTTATATCTTTTGTATTATCTGAAGTTAATAAATACAAGGATTTGGGTATTATAATTTCATCAAAATTCTCATTTCATTTTCATGTTAACAGCATTTGTAAGAATGCATAAAGCAAGTTAGGTTTCATGTGTAAAAATATAATTACCCAAGATGAAGATTTGTAATTGCATTATACAAAGCTCATGTAAGGCCCATATTAGAATATAATAATGTTTTTTGTTCATGTAGTGTTGGTCAACTCGACTGTTTGGAATGGGTACAAAGAGGATTTTCAAAAAAGATTATAAAAGTCAAGGATGTGGATTATATGGAAAGATGTCATACTTTGGAATTGTTTTCAATCCATTATAGATATATTAGTTGTAGGATGTAAGTTTTTTTATGACCACACCCTTCAGACTTTGTTATGGACATTCAGTCATTTACTAAAATGTGCAAATACAATAATTTAAAATTTCATGTTTCTATAACTGGGTCAATTCATAGGAGTAGATCTATTACTAATAGAATAGTATTCTTGTGGAATAAGTTTCCTGACAATCTTTGGGTGAAAATATTGATTTAAAATTTTACTTGATACATGAGTTGGTGATCAAGCTCATGATCCTATTATTTGGGAAACGTGTTATTAGATAATCATATGGCCTGAACACTTAAAAATGTTTAAGAACTTATGATACTATTTCCCAAATGCAGACCAAATAGGGTTATCCACCAAGAGAGTTAGCAACTCAGATACTCATCTTGCAGATGTCAGAGCAAACAGGAGAATAGTTTTCCATATAATTAACCTTTAATCTGTCTTATATGCAGGTTCAAATGGAGATGTGGCTGTTTCCAGCAGACAGTTAAGATCCCAGGAGAAGCAAAGTGTTTGCAAGGTGATCTTAGGTGAAACACTCATATAAAAACTTTTTCACTAAGAAAACATTGAAAAGAGAGAATGATCCATGGGCAGACATACTGAAGCAGCTGCAAGATGTACCTTGACAAGGTAGTACTAAGGAGAGAGGCTAATAATGCACACCAATAATTGAGCACCAGTAGTACAATCCCAGATAGGGCTCTGGTTAGTGGGTAGGCACCAACTAGAAAATTATTCCATATGTCAAGATAAGATTTTTGAGTAGCAGGATTTCTTGCCTCCTTTAATACCTGCATTTCCTCAAAGAAGATGTACATAAATGTATCAGATTCTAGACAGAAAATATATGATGTTTTAGAACTGGATTTATTAAACTCTCAGTGTCTTATATGAGTAGATCCAGAAAGCTTGTGGTAATTGCCCTTGGTCCATTCTATAAAAAGGGAGAACCAATATTGCCTGGGCCAAAGTGGGGTCATGACAAATATTTCTGGAGGGTCCTTCTGAACTCTCAGAATTACCCTGTCTATCAATGGATACATAAAGAAAGATTCACATGCAAGGAAATGAAAAAAAATTATAAAGTTGTCTGCTCTGAAAGAAGGTCAACAGATCTATTTGAGTTTTTTTCCAGGACTGGATCAATACCTGAAAGACCCCCTCATTCAAATAGCATTTGTGAGGATCATTCCTGGTCCTACTCAATTTGTCTGCCACTATGATTTGCTCTGATTGAAGGTAATTTGTTTGGAAGGTTAACAAATGCAGAAGGGCTAACTCCCAAGTGATCATAACTGGCCTGCATAGAGGCTATAAACTTGTGCCCCCTAGCATGTTAATGTACCACATCATTGTGGTGTAATGAGCAATCATGAGGAGATATCCAAGGGACCACAGATAATGAGAAGATTCAATGGCATTGACGAGAGCCCACATCTCTTTCAAAATAACATGCTTTGGTCTGTGTAGAGTCCCACAAGCCTTGCACCTTTACCCTTATAGATGCAGCCTTCCAAGGACTTTCTGAGGCATGTATGGATACAGATTAAAGCGGCAGCTGAGTTGAAAAGGGTAGTAGAGTACACATGCTTTTTTTGTATTTGCCATCACCACTAGTGCTGTCTTATTAATACAAAGCTCAATACAGGTATCTGAAGGATACAAATGTTGGGTCCATGTGTTTTTTTAGATACCATAGAACTCTTTTCATGTGAAGCCTGAAGAAGTTCAGGAAGGTTTCCAGACAAAATTCAACTTTCTCCTATGTCAACAACGCTTACTGCAGGGTCTCTATAAGACATCTTAAAAGACAATCCACTGTGAAATGGTCAGGAAGGATTTCCAAATGTTTATCTGGAATCCCATATTACTCAGAAGAGTTGAAACTTATATGAAGAACTCTTGACATCTGGGGGAAAAACTCTGCAAAGATAAGTAAATCATCCAAATAAGAAAGAAAAATGTGTCATTCAGTCTAACAGCCAAGGCTGGAGCTACAACTTTGTAAAAATTGTTGAAACAGCAAGTAACCTGAAGAGCAATGCAGAGAGGCTTAGCAGGAATAAATATTTAAATCTGTTCTCCAAAAAGGCTCTGTCTTTGGTACCAGAAGTATTCTAAAGGTATTTGTCCCCTGTATAACTGACACTGGTTCAAGGACTCCTAGGGTGAACAAAACTGAAGAAAAGAACCAGAGGAAAAAAATATGTCTAGTTCAAAGGAAGGGACAAAACTTTGTATCCAGTACCAACTCATCCTTCCTGAACAATCTTTAACACCCAAGAGTCTGCCACAATCGATTACTCAAGAGAAATTAATTAAGTTAGTTATTGAAACAGGTTTTAAGAGATTAAAGCAAGAGGGGAGGGAAAATAAAGGTTGTATGCTAGCATAGCCATCCTGAATACTCTCCTTTTATTGAAAAGGTTCCTATTTGTTATTGTTACCTTCCTGCCATCTCTATTTGTTTTTTAAGCTTGAAAGAGGATCCTACTGATTTGAAAGGGGGAGGAGCAAAAAATATTAGACACCCCTAAACTATTTTCCCTCTTTCATCAAATCGTAGGTGGTCACAAGTAGCAGATGGGCCAAATAAAACCTTGTTTTTTCTCTAAAGCCTAATTTAGAAATTCAGACTTCTTTTCAACAGAATTTGTACCAAAGGCATACATCCTCCAAGAGTAGCAAAAGCAAAGGTCAACACAGCATCTACTCAATCATATGTGTGTATAAGACATATTTAGATCATTGGAGCATATCAAAAGCCAAAAGAAAAAGACATACACGCTCTTCATGGGAACGAGTGGTAACTAGATCGTTCAAACTGTCTATATAAAAAATGGTAAATTTCTACATAAGGAACTGATAGAAAAGAATTCTGTATGGCAATGTGGAAGAATCATAAAAAAATCTCATGGCCATTCTGTCTCAAAACCTTCCTTCTAAGTCCCCATGGGGTAGGCTTGGATAATAAGTAGCCTATATCTGGATTGAAGACTAAGACATTAAATGCATACAATATACTTTTAGGCTGGCAGTAGAGGAGGAAAGGAGGAGAGTGAGGTAAATCCACTTACATTATAATACAAAGTAACCAAAATCGTGTGAATATCCATTAGCTCATATAAAATGCCTCATTCATCCTGGTAAAAATTTGAAAAATATTACCTTTTAAGGAGATTTTGAGGGTTAGTTTTCCCTATCATCAGAGGATTGGGTTTGAGAATCTGTAGGAGGTGAAGTCCTGTCTCTGTGTATGTCAGACTCAACTGACTAATCTTCCTCAAGTAAAAATATTATATATATATATATATATATATATATATATATATATATATATATATATATATATATATATATATATATATATAGGTATATTTTTTAACTGACCTGCTCAACAGGTATCGAATGCTGTGTAGCTGGGCTGATTGCCTGTAATCCTGTAATGGTGTTCTTATCTAAGGTAAGAAAATTATTTCTTCTTTTAGATACCATGTCTTCAGGTAAAAAATGTTCATATGTTTGTTTTGTCTTAATAGGTATTTACTGTGGCCAACTAGGAGAGAAATCTGTGTCAAGTCAAGCAGTATCATCCCATGGAATGGCATCCAGCAGTATCTTCCTTTGCAAATCCTTTTCCCAGAAAAAATACTTTTCCCATGCTTATTCCCAAACATTAGAACAGCCAAAGAGGACATGGTTGATCCCCTGATCATGGTAACTAAAAGGATTTCACCAGAAGAAGATGGAGAGTTAAGTAAGGAGTCTTAGGAGCAATCAATGGCCACTGCAGGTTCACACACTTTTGGTTGAGGAGCAGACTGAGCCCAGGTAGTCAACAAGACACCTGTATGAATAGCTACCATGATGCAATTTTATAGTTATGGTTAAACAGAAAAACTGATTGAACAATGCAACTGCAAATTGGACAACACACTTCAGTCTTTATTCTTTGCAAAATCACTTGCAGTTTTAACATTAGGAATATAACTGGAATTGAGATAAGTCATAAAAGAAAGATGCTTCAAGCATGATCAATATACTTTAAGGATTTTTCTAAATGTAGTAAAATCAGTGATAGTTCAGATTTGAAATTGTAGTGTGCACCATCTAGAATGATTTTTCTCCAACTGAATGATTAAAATGGAAACGGACTAATATTATTACTGCAATATCTATTACTTTAGGAATTTAAATGTAAAGGAGTGTGACAGAAGGTGGACTTGTACAATTACAGGCATCCATTTAGCAGTTTTAGATATTGATGTGCACTGGTCTGCATTTTCTGGTACAAGATGTGTGTGTGTGTGTGTGTGTGTGTGTGTGTGTGTGTGTGTGTGTGTGTGTGTGTGTGTGTGTGTGTGTGTGTGTGTGTGTGTGTGTACATATACATATACACTTGTGTGTATATATATATATATAAAACTACATATGCATATATATATATATATATATATATATATATATATATATATATATATATCTGTATATATATATATATATATATATATATATGTGTGTGTGTGTGTGTGTTTGTGTGTGTGTGAGTGCATGTGTATGTATGTATATGTATATGTATATATATATATATATATAGAGAGAGAGAGAGAGAGAGAGAGCAAAGTGATATATTGATATATATTAATTACATAAGGTATAATGATATGTTTCAACCCATTATGATAATTTAGACATTCGCTTGTTATTATAACACCAAATGCTTAACCCTAGATTAACTTCATAAACTGTGACACACTTATTGACCATTTTTTGTCTCCTGTGAATGAATTTGGTTTATAGGTAGGTACTAGGCTAGCTGCCCTTGTAGACCATTTTAAGCTTAGCTAATTTCCTTAGAGAAAATCAAACCCTGTACTTCCTGTCTGTGAGATAAACACCTTAACCATTATACCTCCCCCAACCCTGGTAAAATTGCTGTCTTAGTAAGATTTATCCTGTGTTAATTGATCTGGCAGCCATCAGATGAAAACAAAGAAAATATGGAGAAAAAATAGGAAAAAAACTAATAAAGTCAGCAAATGTCTTCTCTTTGGAAAATGTTATCTAATAACTCATAAGTGTCAATACTGTTGCCAAAAACTTACAATATAGCAATTTCTTCTAAATACCATGTGAATGTTATAACTGTGACAGTATATTGAATACTGTTGATACAGCCTTGCAAAGCAACTCTAGGAATTTTTAATTATTTTCACCCACATTTTTCAATGTAGCCATTTCTACAGAGATTATCTGCAATTTTCAAATGTCATGTCCCAAGTGAAGCTCAGTCATTTATCCTTATGCATCTTCTACATTTATTCATTAGGTAGAATAATAAAACAGTATGTTTTATTTCTGTGAATCTAGTTACTAACACCAAAAAATTCTGCTTCTGGGTGAATGTACTATCAACTGTGACCAAACCAGTCCAAAAGAAATAATAAATGTATCTCAATGGGCTTCACAAAATAACAACCAGAAATGAGAAAAAAAAAGAAAAGAAAAGAAAATAGTATTCAACGAGATTTTTATTTATTCATTTATTTAATTAATTATACTTGTTTACTGGAGTAGTCCACTGGACAATATTGATCAATGTCAGGCTTTAATTTCTCAAGACTATTTAATTAGCTTTTACTTTCTAAAATGATTGTATGAAGTTAAACTGCAATAGAATATTAAGCAACTGTTTTTGTCCGCTGTAGGGCTCACTCCCTTAAGCTATAGGCACCTTTTCTGGTTGTTGTTGTTGTGTCTTTCAGCTTTTCCCGGTTAGGGGTCGCCACAGCGGAACTCCGGTCCACTAATGATTGGCAGTAGATTTTTACATGCCGAGTTGCCAGCCCTGATGCACAACCTTCAACGAATGTACACCCATTCACGCATGTCTCCACACAGAAGACGCTCTAGCTGAGAATCGAACACAACAACGTCTTACTGTGAGGTGACAATGCTACTGCAGCAACACCATCGCAGGCACCTCCACTGAAGGACCCCCTGTGGGCTTTGTTAAGTAGAGTGTAATACCATAAGAATAAACGTCATGTTTATTTGTTGCTGACCACAAATGAAAATCAAGTGTGCTAGAATTCTGCACTGTCTTACCACTGCTATCCTTACCCTGCTTTCCTAATCAGCTAATATCTATTTTACATCTCTCTTCTGGTTACCCTGCACAAAGGCTATTTCTGTCTACTACTGAATGTAGCAGAAGTTTGCCCTTCCAACTGGAGTGCAAATGTTCCTCCTGATGTCCGCTCCAAGTCTGCCATTAGTTCTGTTAAGTGACAGTCATCTACCAGCTGACAAAATTTGTGTATGTAGTTTAGTCTCTACTTATAGGCACAAGTCATTACTGAGAAGCTCTCACAGCTATAGAACACTGTATTTGTTTCTAGTGGCTATTAGTAAAAGTCCCTTAAGCTATTCATTCAAAATACTTACCAGCAACTGTCAGTAAACTTACATCAAACCTCCCCTTCCCTACTTCTTCGTTAAAGCAGCTTACAGTTTTATGCTCTCCCAGTTGACTAACTGCACATCTTAAAAAAGAATGAATGAATAGCTTACTCGTCCCTCTTCACCACAATAACTACATCCTGTTATTCCAAGTTCCATGCATTCAATCCACTTAACTGATCTGAACACCCATCACTATATTCTCCCTTACTCTCATCTTTCCACCCATATAAAACACTTAACCAACCAGGACAGCCTTAACTCTTTCTTTCTTTCTGCCAAACTGACTATACCCACTACTTTCCATCCAATATCAACCTCTCTAGTACCCTACTACACTTTCATTTATATTACACTCGGTGTTTTCTGCTGTACCACAGTATTTTCACTACTTTCTCATCTTCTCAACCCTCATTCCAGTCTATAATACTGAATCTTCTCTTCCACTGTCTCCCTACATCCCTATAGTTTCTCCAGTTAACATTTGCACACTCCAGAACCTCTTATCCACAGCCATACAGTGATCTCCCTTTTCATACTGTCACACAAGATACAACACTGCTCCTCACACAGATAATGCTATTTATATATATCATACTACTTACACTTTCCGGAGTCTCTAAACACAATCCCCATGATACCTACTCTTCTCTGTCACAACTACTGATACCCAAAACCTCACATCCTCTCACTTCCATATAGCTGCTACTTTATTTAACATTCCTTTCTTCCACATTCTCAAGCACCAGCTATTTAGCCTCAAGTGTAACCTCTTCAATCCAGCATTATACACTAAAATCAAAACCAAGTATCTGATTCCCTACTATCGACACCTTCACAAAAATATGTGGGGATATTCACTCAAACCCAGGATAGTCCATATCTACACATAACACAAAACCCAAGGACCTCACCACTCTAGCATCCTTAAAATAAATTAAGCATACATATTTAAAATACAAATGTGCACAGTAGTATGTACAATAAGTTCCCAGAATTCCATGCATGGATGGCCCATCATTCTCCCAATATCATGGTAACAACTGAAACCTGGTTAAAACAGAATATGAAAGATGAAGAAGTTTTCCAAGCTATAACTTACTCAGACTAGACAAGATACAAAAAAAAGGAGGCGATGTAACCATTATCTATCAAAACACACTAGAAATCACACATTCTGCTACTACTCCCCCGCCCAAAATAAAATAAATAAATAAAAATGTAAAATTCTCATCTCTACTTTCAAGCTTAATAAACAAAAGAATCTTTGTACCCTTAGGTAACAACAATGAAACTGATGAAGAGTTTTTCAGTTTGGTATCTGCAAACTTCCCACAGGAGACAATTATATTAAGGGACTTTAATACTGACTGGCAAACAAACAGTAAATAGTGACTCAACAAATAACCCCATCAACCTATGTAGTCTTAACTAGATCACTTCTACTCCTATCAGATACCACCAAAACAAAACAAATTCTGTCTTAGACTTGACCTTAATTAAATCCCCAGGCAGAATTTCATGCAAGAACTCCCTTCTTGTCCCCCCTCTATGATCATCTATTCGCCTTTGTCATCAGAGACCAAAATAATATACAATGACAACATCACTACAACCAAGTAAAAAACATTTCTATCTTCAGTAAATACACATTCATCAACAACCTAATTTTTTCAACTGGAAACCCTTATACACTCTACCAATAGATGATGTGGCAGCACTATTTAACACAGTTTTCATAAATGCCCTGAACAAACATATCCTAACAGAGCAAAAAATAATAAATATAACCCAGCTCCATGGCTGACTAAACAAACAAAACAAATAAAGAATCAAATGGATAATCTCTGGAAAGCCTGGGTAAGAAAGAAAACTGAATCAGATCTCCTAACCTATAAACATGTCAAAAAAGCTTCAAAACAGAAAAAAAAAATAAAAAAAAAGAAGAAAAGAAAGCATGCTTTGCAAAACTCAGGAACTCCAGCACAAACAACCTAAAACATTTCTGGTCTTCACTCATCCAGCTCTTCCATTCAGCCCACAAGAGCCAACCACCCCCCACCACTAACTCAATATTGCCTCCCTCTTCAACTCTTAATACATACAATCAGTAGCTTCACTTCTAGGAAAAAATCATCCCCTTTGACACCTACAAACTTTTCCTTCAACCCAGTCCTCATCTCTATGTCTGTGTGAGTTAAAACCCATCAATTTTGACCTATATCAGCTTACCCACAAAATGCATCATACTGGCAGGTGAACATTTACACCCAATCTCCATAATAATAAACTGCTCCATAAAAGAAAGCTACATACCTATAACATGGAAAAATCATATATTCAGCCACTGCATAAATGCAAGAGCTCATCCAGTCTCTCAGACTAATGACCCATAGACATTCTACACCCCCCCATCCAAAGTCACAGAATAATGACCCATAGACATTTTACTCCCCCATCCAAATTTCTGGAAAGATTTATTAATTCTCAACTCCTCAGATTCTTCATGGGAAAGAACTCCCATATCTCCTACACAATCCAGCTTCCTCTCACACTACAGCATCACCACCACTCTCCTCCAGTTCACGTTCTGGAGCTGTCAAAAGCCTTTGACACAAAACTACTTCCGAAACTCTCTCCTCCCTTGATCTTGCATCTTAATCCCTCTCCTGGTTCAACAGTTACCTATGCAACCAATCACAAACTGTAAAACCGAATAATGCATTCTCTTGTTTTCTACCTGTATCAATAGGTGTCTCCCAAGGATCGATTCTTGGACCAACTTTTTTCAGCATATTTATACATAATCAGCATAGAGTTAGTAAGCATACCACTACTGGGCAGTGTGCTGATGACTCTACTCGCATCAGTTCTGTCATAAACATTGAAAAACTACAGCAATTACTCAGGAATCCTTCAGTTCTAGCTTACTACCTTTGAACTTCTCCTTACTACTAAAAATCCAAAATAATTCTATTTCTCACAAACATTTCCCTAAACACAAACAACTTCTGTCTTTATCTATATGCATAATTCCCAATTTAAAACTTGCCAAATTTAACAAACTATTACTTCAAAAAATCACACTTGTTATACCTCAAGAAATATCCCAGCAAATACCTTCCTGTTTGCATCTATTGTTCATTTTTCACATCTTTTAAACTTCCAACCTTTGGGGAGTTTTTAAGTGCTAGAACTTTGTGTTTGGAAGACGGTGAATTTCAAAAAGTAGCTGCTAAAGTGTAGAAAGGCTTCTGGATAGAGATTATTCACAGAAACATCTGGACTCTTCTTCAGCTTTGTAAAGATCATGTATCTGTAGACCTTCAGTTATATAAGCCTTCTTTGTTCCCTTTCTTCTACAGAACTTTTAAAACATTCTTAGAATGGATCACAAGAGAATATTCCGGACTCATACCACTTATTTAAGATATCACCAGAATTCTTGTCAGTCACTCAGAACCTTATAATAATAATGCTTAGTGCAATCCATACCTGAGCACTGTCTGTGTTAACCATGTATCTTAACACCTGAGCACTGTCTGTGTTAACCACTTATCTTAACACCTGAGCAATGTTTGTGTTAACTATGTATCTTAACACCTGAGTACTGTCTGTGTTAACCATGTATCTTAACATCTGAGCACTGTCTGTGTTAACCACATATCTTAACACCTGAGCACTGTCTGTGTGTTAAGCATGTATTTTAACACCTGGGCACTGTCTGTATTATGAGAAAGGAACAAACCAAAAACAAAGTAGACCAGCAGATCGACTCAAAGGAAGCAAAACCAAAGCAGACACCAGATACCAACACAAATTAACCTAGGTTTCGTCTTTAATCAGACTTCTTCAGAATACAAATGATAAAAAAACACTCCCTTTTTATGTGTAACACATAATAATGACATCATCAAATTGTTAATGCAAATAAAAATTCCTTTCAAAATTAAAGGAACACTCACAAAAAAGTTAAAAACAGTTGTCAAAACACTCTAAAAAACTGTTGTCACAAAAAAAATAATTAAAAACAAAATCAACAGTGTGTAAACATGTAAATTAATATTGTAAGTCTACATTCACTAAAAAATATCTATCCCAAAATATTCTTTAATTTTAAAATAGGCACAATACTAATACAGTCATTAATGCCTGGAAACACTAGGGCATTCAATTTCAGTTGCCATTTCATTTCACAAATGTCTAAGTGCACTTCAAGCATTCTACACTGTCTGTGTTAACCACATATCTTAACACCTGAGCACTGTCTGTGTGTTAAGCATGTATTTTAACACCTGGACACTGTCTGTATTAACCATGTATCTTAACACCTGAGTACTGTCTGTGTTAACCACGTATCTTAACACCTGAACATTGTTTGTGTTAACCATGTATCTTAACTTCTTCTTCAGAGATCTATCTGTCTTACCTTTGTGCATCTTCATTAGACACTAGTCTGGGTAACTTTGCTTCAGAATGATATTGTGATTTGATTACGATTAGAATTTTTTTCATCTAGAAAAGCTCTTATAGCTTCTAATTTATTTTCTTGTTCTACTATTTATGTATCTCACATAACACTTTTTCCATAAAATGCTCAAAACTAGATGGATATAGACAACCAAAAAGAAACTTTTTTCTTTCCTACTTGCAATTGTTTCACTTATTTCTTAATCCATATTATTATCTTTTTCACATTTTCTTGACATTTTTATTTCTTGCTTTTATCCAAATGAGTCCCTTTCCCATACTTTTTCATAAATTTGTAATAATCTGCTTACATGTGTTGTTGTCTCATTTTCTCATTATTCTAGTACTCTATTTGTATTCTTTTATTTTACCCTTTAATACAATCTAGCATACTAGTTGATTACTATGAAATATTCTTTCCTTAAAGTGGTACTACAATTATATGTGCCCTCTAGTTGTGCATTAGTTATGTTCAGTTTCTAAATGCACAGTGTTTTCTTTTTTTTTTTTCAATAATAAATCTTTATTATTTTTCCAATTGTTAATACAATAATACACAAAGCAAAAAAAAAAAAAAAGAAAACAGTACAAAAAAAAAAAAAAACTTATAACAGCAATACTACAATATATATACATTGTATACTAATTACCTTCCTTTCACCTTTCTGCCAGGACATTGCAATCTGAAAATCACACCCTTCTTCTGTATTATTTATTTCCATAACCTTGTTATTAACAAATACAATTGTTCCTTTTAAACATAACCTGTCAATATGCATACTCACATCTTCCAAAATTCTTAATTTATGTTTTTCAGACAAGTCTGCTTAATGTTAATAGCAGAGTCTGCTAATTTCTTTTCTTTCTTTTTTTCCTCCAAAATGTCACTGTTAAAGTAAGCTGTCCAAATGTTTTTGTTTCCCCCTTAAATACACCTTACCATTCACAATATTCATCTTTCCTTTAGGATAATAGATGCATAGCAATTAATTATACTTATTTTATCTAACTCTTTATTCAGATCTGTCCCTGATATTCTTCCTGGATAAGTAACAAAATGTAATTTTTTTTCATAAAGTAGCCTCATCTGAATATTCATCTTCCTCAAAGAACAGATACTGTTTCTGTGTAAAAATTATTCTGTGTCTTTTACATACATTCTGGAATCCTAATTCTTATATTAGAATCATATCAAAAGCATTATCTATCATTCATTTCAGAACTGATATGCCTTTTTAAACGTGCTCGGACTGTTTACACATAAGGAATATAACTTTGTGTTTTCTGTTTTTCTCTTACATTTTTCAGTTTTTTAGCATTTTGTGGTTTTGTATGATGTATGAGATGTGAATATTGCACAAAATTGCTATATTTCTAAGTGGTTTGGCATTAAAGCCTTTGTAATATCAATGTCAGATGTAACTAGTATCTAAATAATAACACTGTTTTTAATAGCAGAGAGATTTGTTCATATTTGCTTAATGGATCATTATATAACCAAAAGTCAGATTTACTCTTGTATAAAAGGAGAGCTTTTCTAAGCTAAAGCAGATTCATTATAGCCTCAGGGGGAGGTTTTTTGTCCTGGTACTAGAAGACTTTATCCGTTTGCCTCAACAGGAAATTTGTCCTAATGCCTGGAAAGGGATTCTTTTTTTTAAACAAGAAACATTTTTATTAAATTATCACTTATGACATAGGCAATCATACATTTATATAAGTGAAAATAAACCATATTGACATAACTTTAGTTGCAAGCATTTTACATCACAAACCATATTGACAAAATTTTAGTTGCAAATATTGTGCATCACTTATAATCTACCCAATCATCGTCAGTCAAACATTACATAGCTCATTCAAATCCTGTCTTCTTTTAAACCTCATTTCTCCACTGCATGTATTGTTCCCACAATTCCCATTTTTCCTATACAATTTGCTCCTACCCTTTTCTAAAGATCCCAATTCCATTTGTTTTATCTCTGTTACAATATTCACTAGTTCTAGTAGTTTGTTTAGATTTTGATTTCCATTTTCTAGTAATTGCCTTTTTGGCAGCCGCTATAATTAGACTCAGCAAGGCCTTACTATGTCTAGGCAATTCCGATTCTGTCTCATAGCGCAGAAAAATTATTTCCCTAGTTACACCAATTTGCTCATCCAGTATCTCTGGTAGAGTTGTCTGTAGGGAATCTTTAAAGTCTGTCAGCTCATTATACTCCCTGAAAATATATTTCCAATTGTCTCTTTCTTTTCCCAACATACCTCCAACATTTGCTGTCCAATTGAGAAAAAATTCTCTGGAGTCTACTTGGGGTATAAAAATGTCTATGTAAACATTTCCAAGCAAAAATCCTAAATCTTCTAGATTTTGTTGCACATTTAGGAGACAAACATATATCCCTCCATTGTTTATTTGTGAATTGCTTATCTAATTTCTCTTCCCAATCCTTTCTAACCTCCTCTGATTGATTCTTATAGTTATCATGAGATATTTTATATGCTCTGCTAATTATTCCTTTTTTAACAGCAGCTTCTTTTTTAGATTCTACGAAAAACTCTACTAGTACTGGTCTTTCATTTAGGACCCCCTATTTATTTATCTTTGCCTATACTCTGATATCAATCCTTGATAGGGAAGACAATCTTCTTATGAAGGAATAAGGTCTACAACTGCCTCAAGTAGGAGGCTTATGACAAAACAAGATAATTATAGCCTGAAGTGGGGTGCTCTGCAAGATTCATATGGAGCCTTCAACAACTTCATCATAAATGGACCAGTAGGTTTGTAGTGCCTTTGGACCTTTACTCAAATGGTGAAGGAAAACTCTTTAAAGACATTATTTTCCTGTTGCTGTGACTATAGTTGTTAAAAATGCTTTGCAACCTGGATTACAGCTACTTGTTAATGAAATAAAGACATATTTTCGGTTACTCCTGGATCCATTGCCTTCAAAATACCTGGTGTCAGCAGTGAACAGAGGCAGTAGTATTATCTGCCAAACAGCTGTAATTCATGCTGCTAGAAAATTGTTTGCTGGTTTTGGTAATAATCTACAACAGAGAGAAGTTGTTGTGTCTCTTGGCTTTTCCTGGTTAGGGGTCGCCACAGTGGAACTCCGGTCCGCTAATGATTGGCAGTCATTTTATATGTGCAGAGTTGCCGGCCCTGATGCACAACCTTCAACGAAGGTATGCCCATTCACGCATGTCTCCACATAGAAGATGCTCTAGCTCAGAATTGAACAGGACAACATCTTACTATGAGGCGACAACTATACTGCAGCACCACCACTGCAGTTCCTACAACAGAGAGAAATAAGAGTGCTAAAAACATGCAACAAAAAAGTAAGCTACTTTTTGCATTACATTTTAAAGTAATTACACAACAGTGTATCCAGAGCTTACAGACTTGAAAAGAAATTTGAAGTTTTCCAGTGTTGATTTATTTCCCTGGCTGATACATTAAGTCTCTGTACCTGTGATGCAATCCTAAGGTGTTAGTGGATGAACTGCTCTAACATTAAAATGAGTTGTGTGAGTCAGTATCAATTACCAAATACAGAACTGTGTCTGTGGTCTAATAAAGTATTTATAGAACTAAAGTAAGTTATGAAGAAATTGGTAGAAACCTTGGTACACAGAGAGAGGGCACAAACCAGCATTTAATGAGCTTATAGTAACAAATGACACTTTTCTTAGTGCCTTAGTGAGCCCCCAAAACATACCATTCATAAAGAAGTTGTCCACAGAAGATGATATAGTTGTACTTGCTTACTTTAGAATGTTATGCTCACAAAAGTATTGAAACAAAATTGAATGGACAAAAGTCTTCTCCAAAATTGACTGGGGATGGTTTAGAAGTTTGCATAGGCATGTAGGGTACAGATTATTTTGGCTATGATAAACTGAAAACATGTTATCTAAACAGACAAGACTCCTGAGATGCATGTTATTATACATCATGGTTGGAATTTTAATCTCTGTTACTCAAAAAGTGTCAGCTTGATGGAGTGGAAATGTTGGCATCAGAGCAAGAAGTAGATCCTGAGATGCTGACCACGCTCAGACTGGACCACTAACAGCAAGGTGAGAGGACAATGGCAACAAACAGAATACTGGAGTATATCCTCAGGTGTATAAATTCCAGGAGCAAAGAGGTAATGCTTCCAGTCTATAAGGCCTTGATCAGAATATACCTTGAATACTGCATCCAGTTTTGAATACCATATAAGGAAAAGGCTGTCAGGTTGCTGGACGCAATAATGATTATAGGTACCAAGAAAATGTGCACTAGTGAGGGGAAGGAATATTGCCAAAAAGTTAGGGTAGCTATAACTCTTCTCATCTGAGGTCAAAAGATACAAAGGGACACAATACTGGCACATACGATCATTCAAAAAGTTTTGAAGGGGCCATTCTAAAAAGGAAGGACAGAGGGAAAAAGAAGGAGAGTGCAGGCAACTGACCATAACAGTAAACTATGCCCTGGATCTACAAAAGTATTTTTACACAGAGAGAGTTGCAAACCTCATTTTATGCATATGCTAAATATGCACATAATATACTAGAATATTTCTAAAAGAAGTTTTCAGACAGACTTCTTTTATTTAAGAATGTGGAATACCCATCTATATTAAGGTATTTGAATTTGTATAACATCAGTTACTACTGCCACAAAAAGCTAGGTTTTGTCTGTAATTTAAGGCTTTTAATAGTGAGGGTCTTAGAACCACACTGGGATTAGACTTACATATCAGATACGAAGGTATGAGTGTTCGCTATTAACTATTCCTTTCATCAGAAAGTACAAAAGAGATTGTGCCTGCACTTTAGAACAAGTTTATCTTCTATACAAGGAATCTACATCTGCAATTGTGTTCAAAATTACTATGATTCTTGAGGATTCAAATTAATCAAATGTTTTGGAGTCTATGTTCTGTACTGGTCAACTAGGCAGAATGCAGGATAGCCAAATCCTATGAACCTATAAACTCATAACATGGACTTCTGGGTGGTAGACAAGGAATATACAAAGACATTTGAGAAGGCAAATGGAACAAAGAATAAGGGGTATGTCATGTAAGGATGGGAGATAGAATGCAAAGACTCTTAATGGGCTAGACTAATCAGGCTTATGGTCTCTTTCTGCTGCCAAAGGAATATAATGCACATGAACAATATATTTTCATGTCTCCATTCAATGATATATTAATTATTTTGAACAAATTTGGTTTTCTATTTACACATTCCTTTTCAAGCACAGAGACTGCATGACTGAATAAATGTAGGGCAAGACTTCTTGTCATGTTTATAGCAACAATCAGTGAAAGAAGCATAAAATATAACTGCACAATCATTTCTGTGGCATCCATTTTTTTATTTTTTTTCAGGGTCCTCTTTCTTATATCTGTCACTTTGCAAGACTTCCTGACTTTGCATTTCTGACTTACAGGACTCATTTTTATTTTACACATATCCTTTATAAGACGCTGCTAGCAACCTAACTTGTTCTGCTTACATCTGCTGCTTTGGATGAATATATGTTTGTTTCAGTAATACTTTACCCCCGTGTCATAATTTCATATACCCTCAAATTATTCTATCTCTTGTTACAAAATCATGCAACTCTCGACATTCACAATCTTAACCTGTTCTTCAGCTCAGTGATATAAGCCTCTACAGCCTCTGTAGGATCTTGTGGTCTTGTAATGAGCAAATGTCTAACAAATTAGAAATACCTTCCAGTATCAAAATAATTCCTGAATTTCTCTCTAAGTTGTACTACTTTGTCTTTCAGCTCTTCAAGAAAAGTAAAAGAGTTAAATCCCTTTATGATTTCTACCCCAGGAACATGCAGAAATGTGTACACTTTCAGGCTTTTCAGATAATCCACTTACACTAAGTAATAAACTGACTTTCTGGATCCACAGCGTCAAGTTTTCTGCCAGACTGCCTTGCATAAATAGTGTTGCAGTGGCTTCAGGCACAGTATATACCCACTAACAATTATATCCTTTAGTTCCAGCCACAGAAACTCTCAAACTCAAATATGCTTCTTCACTTCTGTAGATATATTTCTTCCATTTTGACAACAGTTTTTTTTTTTCATTTCTGCATGTATTTCTTCACTTCTGATATAATGTAGTATCTTAATAGCAAATACGTAAAGCAGAGACACAAAATGCTTTGTGTAGCCTCACTGAAATATATATTGTAACTGAAACTTCTTGAATAACAGTGTTCCACGTGTCCCAGTCCAGTGGCACAGTGAGAGAGATAAATCTCTGCAGTCCAATTGATCCATGCTTGACTAGCTGCACTGGTGCTGTAGGGACCAGACAGGGGAGGATGGGAATGAGCAGCCAATGCCAGGTCACTCATCTCAGGGGGGGGGCAGCATCTGTGACACATATAAGAATGCAAGTTAATCACCCATAGTATGAAGAGCCTAGTGTGCCCACTCTGCAATCAGTCTATCGCTTGATCAGAAGGTTGCACAAATGTGGGAGCATGCAACTTCCAAGATAGCTGTAGCAGAGTTTACAGGCTTCTGTGGGAATGAAGATAGAATATTTCATTACATCTGTAGCCTGCCTTGTTCCCTAACACACAACTCTTGCCTCTACCAGAGTAGGAATGGGCCAGAGGGCTTTTGCTCCAAAAGAAAAATAAGTGGGTCAACGATGCAGGATGCGGAGTAATTGTGTCAGTCCTGCAGAGCGAAAAAGTGTATTACATAGCATGTAAATCACTGCAGCTAAGTCATTACCATAAACACTATATAAGTCATATATATAAAATGTCACAGTCTACTGTACCATTACTGCCCTCTGTAATTAAATCCAGAACCAGTCTCAATAGCTGAGAATAAGAATGTATGGTAAAGCAAAACTTCTTTCCTCGTAACCTCCATAACCACTAACAATGTTCACAAACCCTACCAAGAAATCCATATTTCCCACCAGCAATACAATATAACTATATGCATACTGATCAGTTTCAGCTGGCAATCACCTATAGTACCCAGGCACTCTAAGACTTGAATATAAGAAATAAGTACTTTATTTTCTTGTCTCAGTCAAATAATTTTAAATAAGGCCACACCAACGAGCTACAGCTGACACATATACAAACATGCTATAAACTTCATTAAATACTTCTGTAATCATTTGTTTGCTACATTATATGCATACTCTTGTCAATTCTTGTATGTTACAAATAAAGTCACAAAATTAAGACATCATTCTTTATCTGATTTAATTATTGTTGACATGGCTTGTTAAGTGAATAACCACAAATTATTAAGGTACATGCATGCACCCTAATATGGTTAGCTTGAAGGACTGAGATGGAAAGTCAACTTGCCAGCATAGTTCTGAACATTAATGCATCCAGTAGCTACTGCCAAAATGTCTATTGCTTAGCTGTTGCAGATTTCACCAGTATCAGTTAAAACATGGCTCATTTCTTGTAGTTCCTACTCTTATGCTATTGCAGTCTTACCACAGGCAACTGTAGTACAAACAAAAATATGGGGACTATGAGAATAAAGATTAAGATAGACTGGAACTAAAACAACTATGCAGCACATGCTTAAACCAGCAATACTACATGAGGAAAGCATATCAAATGGTATGTATGGTTGGAGGCTTGTGTTTGCAGTGTCTAATTGATAAACAGAGGCAGCTATAAAGTCAATTTTATACACTCTGACCTGTGTAAGTACTGTAATTCAATCTGCAGATATACTGGAGACAGCTGCAATGCATAAGTTGGATATAAGATGCTTTTTATTGCATATTTTCAGCTATGTCTTAGAGCTAGTATGCATTATATCATGCCCTGCTATGTGCAGCAATGTCTTTATTATAGCTAGCAATAATTCCTGTCAAGCTGAGTTATCACCGAAAACATTGTTTGCATTATGAAGTCACACATTATGCATATGTATGAGCTAACATTATTCTTGTGCTTTTTGAAAGCAAAAAATAGCAAACAAAGCGAGACAGACAGACAGACAGGGAACAGAAAGAAAGAAACATCTTAAGCCTGTTTTGCTTATTTTGTTCAGACAGTTTTAAAATAACTGCTGTGACATTTACAAAAATATAATAATATATTAATATAATAATATAATAACACTTTATATTCAACATTTTCATAAATGTAAATTCTTACAACTGCAAAAAGTAATCTATTTCACAAAGGTAATCATTCAGAAAGTATCAGCATATGTATATTTCTCCAAAATCAAAATGAGTACATTAAAATTTAAATACACGTATCATTTAACTGCAAGACACTGACCAATATTAGTGTCTCTACTTCTACCCTTTAGTTTTCATTCCTTGATTTGCTGATATGGATACAGCAAAAACTAAGATAGCAACACAAATGGTATGCAATGCTCACAAGTCATCAGGATTCTGAAAGTTAAGTATAGCCACATCAGATCCCTTCATCTGCATCTATTTTCAAAATCCTTATCAAGGACCTTTCTTTTATACATCTGTCCTTTGCATGATCCATGAACGTATTTGTTCAGCCACTGACTTGTTTACTGAATGTACATCGGCGGTTATAATGAAATTAATACTGCACATATATTTGTGTGTGGAGCTTGAATCATTTTCAAAGCTAGGGCTACAATGATCACAAGTGATTCAGTGTTAAGTGTAAACATACACAATAGTAACTTTTGTATATAAAAAAGTATTCCATGATGAGTTAGATTCACAAGTTCAGCGTGTCTGCTAATAAACATGACAGAATAACGATGCCAACTTTAGCATTGAATTTGAGATATATAAGCAGTTATTTTACCATATGAAGGAGAAGGAAGACACATTCTCTTTAGAAATCAGTGCTTTGTTTTATAAACTAGTTACAGTTAATAAAAATGAATTCTGTCAGCTTGCTAACACAGTACTTAAATGACTGGCGTAGTAGTAAGACATGTTGAAAAAATAAACAAATACAATAAAAATAAATTGATTTGTTAATCAGCTAAGCCTACTGAACACACTAACTTTTCAGGGACAACCTGGGAGTGATTTCTGTTTAAGTGACTTGGTCAGAGTAACATAGAAGTCAAAAGGAGGCAGTGGAAATCAAACCCACTACTACTAGGTCTACCAGTACAAAATCCTAGACACCTGCATCAAACCAGCAGAAAAAGTAGTGAAATGTCAATTGGCTGCATACTGCAGACCAAATATTTGACTTAAATCATGGTGGGCATATAAGCCCTGTAACTCAGAATATGTTGTTAACCAGACTAACACTTGTCCATCCCCCTTGAAGAAATGCATGTGTCTTTGGGGGAGAGGGGTCCTCCTCTGAATACGAAAGATTAAATTAATAAATACAATACTTTCATCTAATAAAATAGAGACACCTGTAGAGTTGCTGCATTTGTCTAACCAGCAAAACGATTAGCTATATGTATGAAAATAGCATTGAAATTCAGATGAGCTATCTGACAATACTGTCTTCTTCTCCCACAACCACAGCCGTAGAACCATGGGTAAATGTCATATATATGTTTTCAGTGTAGAGCAGTCAATCTAGCAGCATGTCTTTGGGCAGAAGCTGGAGTTCCATGAGAAGACTGACATGGACAAAGGAAGAACACCTCTATGCATACTAAACATTATATACAATTTCTAAAAACAGAAAGAAAAATGCTGCTAACTGGTTAGTAAATGGAGCAGTACCACAGAAAGATATGTTCAGTTAAACATCATAAATTAATTTTAATGTGTCAGCATTAAAACACCTTCAACTAGTATACAAAAAGTGTTTAGTAATAAAAGCTAACTCTGATTGCAGGCCATAGAGCTCAAAGGAGGCATTCTTCTGCTAAAGGTGTCATTATAAAGATTATTAGCTACTAAAAATATTTCATATCGTTTCAGAGGCCCACACTTCATACAGTAAACACATTGCACTGAAAAATGAAAAACCATGCACTGCTCGCCTGCCAGCAGTATGTAGAAATACCTAGCCACAGGAAAGAACTATCATGCAATGAAGTTATCTAAAAAAGTAAGAAATACATTTTTAAAATAACTCAGGTAAATAAAACTGATAATCAACCTGACCCTTGCCTTATAGGAATATATCCCTAACTATGACTCAGATGAACTGTTTGATTAGTGTCTTAGGTGCTAGAACAGCCAAAACAGGGAGGATGGAAGTAACAGAGCAATGCCACCTGGTCCATCCTGCGGGAGCAATATGATCTATACAAGAGTGTGGGGCAACATCAACAGCAACTACAGTAACAGTGTGGGTACATTCTGTATGTCAGCCAAGTAGGCATGCACCTGTCTACAGGAGTTTACATAGGACTTCCCTAGAGCAGCAGCACTATGCATAGCAGTCAACTAATGGGGAGAGATTAGGTTTGAGAGGGTATCAACATCATTGTCACAACAGGTTCTTTCTCTTTCACACCAAAATCTTGCCTCTATGAGGAACAAATAAGCTGACAAGGCTCCAGCCTCAGCCATGGAATGAATAGGCAGTCGGGATCTTGCCCTGTCCAGGAAATGAATGGTACTAGATCTTGCCGCCCCATCTTAAATATCAAATGAGTTGATCTAAAGGAGGTAGGGAGCCATCTGATGGATCATGATGTCTATAGGTAACACGGTAGTACCTACTCCAAATTAAATGTACCCACTGAGTCTTCACCACTGTGGTTAAACAGACTGGCCATGGGTAAATTATTACCAATGGTCAAGCAATGGTTCTAAGTTAGAAGTCAAGATCAAACCCCAGACCAATCAACTGTGAGGCAACATCATTAATAACTGCACATTACTGAACAGTGGTAAAAAAAAAAAAAGCTACAGTTTTAATACTGCAAAAACATAGGATCACTTCTCATCTCCTCTCCTGTCTATTTATTTACTATTTTGGTAATCAGGTTGGTAGACTGGTTCAGAGACCCTTTTCAGACATGACCCGGGCATAGTGGCAACAAACAGTGAATGCCAACTTAAGTTCTACAATTCAAAATATTATAGAGTTAAACTTACATAATTGCAATAAACTTTAGAATGTTCTTAAACAGTTCTTATACAGATGAAAATATACATTAAGTTTTATCAGTTTACATAATTTGCAATACTCTTTGACTACATAAATTTGCATCTTAAGGAGTTTAGATCAGATTTCCTCAACAATCCAAAACTCAGCTGTGAATAATGGAAGTGAGTACATAACACAGATTTACAGACACAGACCTAGAGAATAAGAATGGAACAAAAGTGATGGCTTCCATGGAAGAAACGATAAACTTTCTATAATTCTCTGAGGTATTCATTTTAGAGTTACTGGAGACATTATTGGTGACAGCAGTGGAGTTGGAACACTGTCTAGTCAGGTGTTTTTTTTTTTTCGAGAAGTTTGTGAGATTATCAGGAAGCAGATTTTTGCTTATTTCTTAGATAAAATCTTTATTCTTTTTTTTTTTCTTAAAGATAGGTACTTTGTTTGCAGGGGCATATTAGATTGGATTTTTTTTAAGGTAGACCAAGCTTTGTCTCGCTGTATCATGAGATTTATGTACTCTGCTCTCTACCTTAGCACATACTCATTTTATTCTGTTATCAACCTTAGCACATACTCATTGTACTATGCTTTCTGCCTTAACACATACGTATTGTACTCTGCTCTAGGCCTTATCGCATGCTCACTACACTCTGTTCTTTAACAAAAAAAAATCTTTATTAATCACATATGAAATAGGCAATCTTAACATTTATATAAATGAAAAATAAACATTGACAACACTTTAGTTGCAAATATTATGCATCACAGACACCACTGAAACAACTGCAGTTGCAAATATTATATATCACTTATAATCTAAACAGTCATTGTCAGTTAAATATTATACAGCTCATTCAAATCCAGTCTTCTTTTAAACTTTGTTCCTTCTCTGCATATATTGTTCCCACAGTTCCCATTTTTCCTATGCAGTTTGCTCCTTCTCTTTTCTAAAGATCCCAATTCCAATTGTTTTATTTCTGTTACTATATTCACTCTGTCTAGTAAAGTTGGTTTAGAATTTGGTTTCCATTTTCTAGTAACTGCTTTTTGGCAGCCACACAATAAGATACAGCAAGGCTTTACTATGTCTAGGCAATTCTGATTTTGTATCATAGCTCAAAAAAATCATCTCCCTAGTCAATCCAATCTGCTCACCCAGCATCCCCAATAGAGTGGTCCGCAGGGAATTTCTAAAGTTTGCCAACTCATTACACTCCAAAAAAAAAAAACATGTTCCCAACCACCTCTTTCTTTCATCTCACACCTTCAACATTTGCTATCCACCTGAGGAAAAATTCTTTAGAGTCTACTTGGGGTATAAAAATACCTACGTAAACACTTCCTGGCAAAGATCCTAAATCGTCTAGACTTTGTTGCATATTTGGGAGACATACATGTATCCTCCATTGTATCTTTGTGAAATGCTTATCCAGTCTCTCTTCCCAATCCTTTCAAAGCTCCTCTGATTGATTATAGTTATCATGCAATATTTTATATGCTCTACTAATTATTTATTTTTTTAATGGCAACATTGCACTCTGTTCTTGACCTTAGTTCATACTCATCATTGTACTCTGCGTACTTATTGTAATTTATCAACCTTAGCACATACTCATTGTACTCTGT
The DNA here is from genome assembly GCF_019279795.1 of Protopterus annectens. Taxonomy (NCBI): domain Eukaryota; kingdom Metazoa; phylum Chordata; order Ceratodontiformes; family Protopteridae; genus Protopterus; species Protopterus annectens. Next base: position 878,573,001 of record NC_056735.1, on the reverse strand, counting down.
TATTAACCTTAGTACATACTCATTGTATATTAACCTTAGTACATACTCATTGTACTCTGCTCTCTGCCTTAGCACATACCTACCGCACTCTGTTATTCACTTTAGTACATATTAGTACATAGCTAATAAATCTGTGAATATCCTTTTACACCATTGTACCCACTAATAATAAAGTGTTGGAAATGGCACACTAAAGAAAAAAAAACTTAATTTGATTGTAATTTAACTTTGCTCATGTATATACTAATTTGTTTAAATGCCAATTTATTGTAATACTGTCACTCTGTATTCCTCCGACTGACTTATACTTTTGGAATTTTCAACTTTGTTAACTAAAATGTAACTGTAAATTGGAGCTTTTCTCCCCAGGACTCCATTGAAAATGGGCTCTTACTGGCCCAATGGACCATCCTGGCAAACAAACTGCAAATAAAATAAAAAAAAAATAATATTCATTGTACTCTGCTCTCTGCCTTAGCGCATATCTACTGTAGTCTGTTATTGACCTTAGTACATATTTATTGTACTCTGCTATCGACCCTAGAACATACTTATGGTACTCTGATCTCTGCCTTAGCGCATACCTACTGTAGTCTGTTATTGACCTTAGTACATATTCATTGTACTCTGCTATTGACCCTAGAACATACTTATGGTACTCTGATCTCTGCCTTAGCGCATACCTACTGTAGTCTCTTATTGACCTTAGTACATATTTATTGTACTCTGCTACCGACCTCAGAACATACTTATGGTACGCTGATCTCTGCCTTAGCGCATACCTACTGTAGTCTGCTATTGACCTTAGTACATATTCATTGTACTCTGCTATCGACCCTAGAACATACTTATCTGACTCTGATCTCTGCCTTAGCGCATACCTACTGTAGTCTGTTATTGACCTTAGTGCATATTTATTGTACTCTGCTATCGACCCTAGAGCATACTTATGGTACTCTGATCTCTGCCTTAACGCATACCTACTGTAGTCTGTTATTGACCTTAGTATATATTTATTGTACTCTGCTACCGACCTCAGAACATACTTATGGTACTCTGATCTCTGCCTTAGCGCATACCTACTGTAGTCTGTTATTGACCTTAGTACATATTCATTGTACTCCACTATCGACCCTAGAACATACTTATCGTACTCTGATCTCTGCCTCAGCACATATTCATTGTACTTTGCTATTGACTTTAGCGCATACTCATTGTACTCTGATCTCTGCCTTAGGTTCTATAGCCAAAGTATAAAATTTCTCACTTTAAAGTTTGTCTTTCATACAGTTCATCACTACCTATATTCTCACACATTTTTATTAATAAAGCTGAAATCCTTATGAGAAAAACAGAAAGTCTATATATTTAGTTAAGTTATGTAGCTAGCTTTATTCCTGTGGCAGTTTTCAGAAAATAAAATATTAAAACGATCATGACACAAAACTTTAAGAAATACAGACACAGTGGATGTGGGGAAAAATAACACATACACTATTAACATATAGTTCTCCATTTGAGAGGAACCTTCCTGAAAGGTCCATGCTTGGAACTGTTATCTCTACCACTACTTGGCAAAAACTTGTAAGATCTCATGTTTTAGAATGTCTGCATGCCCATTTCAACTCATGCAGTAATGTAACTGCCAGACACATAACAGTGTCATTCTCCAAGTTAACCAGTTTTCCCCCTTGCCCATGGTATGCACCATCCTATAAATCAAGAAATAACAATAATGACTTTGACTCACATTACAACTTAGTAATGCACAAGTAAATTGCCACCTGGCTTACAAGGAACTCAAATAGATGAGACTAGTGGAAGAGACACCCATCTGCAGGGGGGGACAGCAGGATTTTCTCATAGATCATCTCATATGATAAGAATGTATCTGCAACACTTAACTTCAATGACCATCTTTGATGTGTCCATGGCTAGGTTCTATCCCAAGCAGTACCTTTAGGGTGGAAGAAGCCAGTCAACTTTATAAGCACATAACTCAGAAATATCAGTTATGCAGCACTGTTTTACCAAATTAGTCCACTCTCCTGGACCTATAGCCAAGACATTCCTGCTTTACAAAGGTGTGCACTAAGGACCAGAAGGTCACAGCACAGATGTTTGCATTTGAGACATACTTAAGAAGTGAAGGTAGCTACTCTTCTAATAGAGTAAGTTTTAGATGCAGCATTTGCCAGAGGGCAATTACCTGCTTGATGCCAAGTTCAAATCACCTGCAAGCTTACTGATAGGGTGGTACAGAGTACCACTCCACACAAAATGAAAACTGTTACCATGTGGAGGCATAAGTCTATTAAGGGAAAGGCTTCCTAGCCATCTCAGTATCCTCTGAAACCTCAACCAGCAAGCCAAGTGGATTTAAGGGGTCGACATCAGGTGTCAGGCTTTATGATAAACCCAGATGGTACCACAGTTGTATAGGATATGTTTAGCTAGGTAAAAGAATGCTTCTTGTACTGCAGAGACCTGAGAACCTAAAACCATGCTTTTCTCAGCCAAGAAGTTGTGACAACTATAAATTTTGGTCTTTCTTCCTGGAACTTTATGAAGAGACATGGAATTTGCAAGAATGGTTGGAAAGTATACAATAATCTCTCAGGGAAGAGGAAAGAGACAACACTTACTTATATCCTTTTTGAACCTGAAGAACTGAATGCTGAACAAAGCAGGAGAGGAAAAGGACTGCATTCTCTTAAATGGAAACCAGACTGCTATACAGAGTGCCCATCTTCTAGAAGAGCCTGAGCAGGCGTGATATCCAAATTCACATGTGCAGCAGATGATTGGAGGAGTTGCTGAAACAGTCTAGCCCATTTACCACCAAGCTGCTAACAGAGAAATGTCCTTGTCAGTGAAGTATTGCCAAACATGTATCACCTCCTTTTATACCAGGTATGACCATGTGTCCCTTATTTGTTATGGTACTGCATGACAAAGTGCTTGAATAACAAGATGAGGAGGAGCTCCAGAAGTAGCTGTGTTTCCCAGGCATGTACAGCCAGGAAGATTGTTCTTAGTTCCAAATGAGTGTATGTAGAGTGCCCTCTTGAGGACAAAATCACACTCCCTGCTCTATGCTAGAGTCTAGGTCAGCTCCTTATTCATAGGTTCATATGATGTTACTAGGCTACTGATCCGAGAGTCTTAATAAGCCTTGCTGTTAAATCCCAATATAATACTAGATGAGAGATATCATATTGCCAGGGTTTTTCCTAGCAAGGACTACCCATGGAGAGAAGCCAGGGCAATCCCCAGCAGAAATTTGCGGTTCCCTATCCAGTCATCCAGGTTGCACTTAAATAGAGTCATGGAGGTGCTCTGCTTGACATGGATTAGAAGCCTATTCCAGAGGAGTGACAACCTCTGAGAGATGTATCTGTCTTTCCAGGAAGTCCTGTCTATGTCGCAGGCTAGATTGAGGTCCCTAGAACTGATGACTCTAGTTCCATTTGACATACGGATGTGCAGCAGTTCCATTAGATTTGGGTCAGAGATTGCGCTGTAAACTAGACATAAGTCATCATTAAGTAGTCTATATGCTACTGAGTATAGTGACTACGACTTCAGTCTGTCCATATAAGACATGTGCTGGACATCCTGAATTTTCTTAGTTAGAAATCTCTGAGGTCTTTTAAGTTGCTGCAAGTGTCTGGTACGGTATACACCAAAGGAAGCATTATATTCAATAACAGGCCTGATGAGGGGTGAACACAGGGGAGTTATAACCTCTTTTGCTCTTGAGGCAATGCCTTTGCTAATCAAGTGAGTGATGTAGAATGCCTTCCTCACCACAGTAGACACATGGTAGTTAAAGTTGAGGTCACAGTCAACTTGTGCTCCCAGGTCTCTCACTACTGAATTGGTACTTAGAGTATTATTGTTTATTTTATAATAAGCAGGGACATTGCTTTTACCAAAGGGAATGATGATGCATTTTTTAGCATTTAGTTTAAGACCATGGTTTTAGCACCATCATTAGTCTGTGTAAGCCCCTTATGCAGTAAGCTCACTAGGCATGCCTCTCAACTGTCCAGATTTTTATCTCATATTTTGGTTTGTTCCTCATAAAATGTATGGCTTTTTGACAAATCACAGGGATGATCAGATGACTGAAGTCATTAATTAATGCCATAAATTTGAGTTTCAGTCTTTATATCCTTCATAAAATGTATCTTGAAACAAATCCTGTTATTCTAGCAACTTTCTAAGTTTATAACAGCAATATTTAAAGTATGTCCCTATTTTGAGTCTTTGTCTCCCCCAGTTTGTTGTGCTTTGTCCAGATTTCTTGCACTAAGAGGTTGAGAGGTATGTCCCTATGGGCTTTAATGTTAGCACCTAATTTTGGGTCTATATTAAAAGCACAAAGGTGTACCCGAATACATAAACGTCGACACATATTCCACAAACTGCAAATACACCGAACTCCCTAAACCGCAGAATTCAAAAACTCGAACCGTCATAGTTGTCCCACCCCACCACCCGCTACATACTACCTACCCAAGCAAACTAAATAAACCACATACATACACTAACTAAAACCCTACTTCTAACCCTAAACTAAACCCTACTGCTAACACTACACTAAATCTTCCATATACCACCATGTATGCACTTACCTTAACCCGCACCTTAACCCTAAGGTCCGTAATTATCACACACTTACTTTAAGAAGCTATACCCAAACAAACTAAATAACCCACATACATACACTTAACAAAACCCCACTTCTAACCCAACACTAAATCTCACATACATTACCATATATGCACTTACCTTAACCCGCACCCTAACCCTAAGGTCCGTAACTATCGCACACTTACCTTACGGAGCTATACCGCAGAAGGACCAACCATGATGATTCGACATTTTGGATTTCGCACTTCAGGATGATCAATGTTTTCACTGTTCGATGAAGACATGTCGATGTTTACATATTTGGGTAAGTACACCTTCGTGCTTTTACTATAGACCCCTAATTTTCAGTCATCTGCAAACTTGGATAGCCACAGCTCCTCTGTTTTGGCTTTGACTTCTGAGAAGTATATATCAAACAAGAGGGGGGCCCAGCACTGACCCTTGTGAGGCCCTACTGGTGACAGGTCTGTTTAGAGAGGTAAGGTCTTCCACTCTGACTGAGTGTTGTTGATCTGTGAGCCAGTCTACAACCCACCTGGCAACATAGGGGTTGATATTCAACTGGGTCAGTTTGTCAATGATGCCCGAATGTGGGATAGTGTTGAAGGCCTTGGCCAAGTCAAGACAGGCTGTGTGCATGACTTTTCCCTCATCTGTGGCTCTTGTCACATTCTTGCAGAAGTCCACCAGGTTTAACAGGCATGACCTGCCTTTGACAAAACCAAACTGGGATGGATTCAGGGTTTGGAGGTTACCTATATACTTATTTATGAGGTCCATGATGATTCGTTCAATTGCCTTACAGATGAGGGTGGTTAAACTTATGGGTCTATAGGTACCCGGGTATGTTGCCGGGGTTCATATTATATGATCGAATGCTGGAAATAGTGAATGATCTATTATCGAACCCAAATACTTGAAACTACAAAATTTTGAAGGAACAGATCGGTGAATTTGAATGATCTATTATCAAACCCAAATACACAAAACCACACCATTTTGAAGGAACGGATCAGCAAATTTTTTCCCAGGGAAAAAATTTGCTGATCCAAAAAAAAAAAAAGAATGTACAGGCAACATAAAGTTGGGAGCTTCGTCCACCACCCCCCCCCCACACCTTAAATATACCAACTCCAAGATCGCACCACAGTGAAGAAAACAGCAAAGTCCAGAGAATGGCCCAGCAAATTTTTTCCCTGGGAAAAAATTCGCTGATCCATTCCTTTGATATTCTGTGGTTTCATGCATTTGGGTTCGACAAATGAGCATTCGCTATTTCTAGCATTCGCTCATGTAATAGGAACCTATGTTACCGAGCAGCCCTTATGGATGGGGATACCAGTCACTGTTTTTCATTAAGTGGGGATAAAGCCAGTATTCAGGCTGTGGTTGAACAGAGTACCTAATGAAGTTGCTAGCTCTTGTTTTAGATCATTAAGAACACAGCCTGGAATGCCATCTGGTCCCATGGAGGCTGTGTTCCTGCCTTGGAGAGAGCACTGATAACTTGCTCTTTGGAGATACAGGGAGGAGGAGATGATGATGAAGACATGGTTTATGGTATGCTTGGGAGATAGGGGTTGAAATTTTTGCCAAACCTGTCTGATAGCAGGATTGCAATTTCCACAGGATCAGTGTGTGTGATGCCATCCACAATTAGTTCAGCAACATCTGAGTCCTACCTTTTAGGTTGCAGACATAGCTGAAGAAAGCCTTATAGTTATCCTTGGCTATGGCTACTAAATTTTTCTCATAGTTGCTCTTTGAAGATTTTATGAGTTGTCTTATTTGCTTGTTTAGGCTGAGGAGGGTGCACTTCCAGTTCTGGGATCTCATATTTGTATTTTTAGACAACAGCTTTTTCAATTATTGTATAATTTATTAATGCTAAACATCCACCAGGATGTTGTTTTTTTTGTTTGTTTTGTTTTTTTTTTTGAGGATCTTGTTGTAATCCATCCGGCATTGCTGTGTCTACACATTTTTGTAGATGCTTATACAGGGCATCAGTGTATACCTTAGTATAGCCATCAATGCATCTGTGGAAACTGGAGCTTAGAAGTCGATTATACCTTCCCTTAGAAGGGTACAGTTAGCTTTGGTGAATTTTTTTTAGCCTGACTTCTCCTTTTGGGATTTCTGGTGCTATTGCAACTTCAGAAATGACTGATTTATGGTCAGATTTAACCAATGCGGGCCCGACACTTGAGGCTTTGCATCAGTCACTCACATTGGTGAGGACCAGGTCTAGAATATTGGAGCCCCTTGTGGGGTGGTGTACTATTTGTTCCAGGACATTTGAGTTAACAAAGTCCAGAAACTTTTGTGTAAGTGAGTTTGGGCTCATATAAGTTTCCCAATTAATGGAAGGATAGTTGAAGTCACCCAAGACTAGGGTGTTAGGTTGTACTTTAATTGTCCCAAGTAGGTTTAAGTAAGCTGTGTGGGCATCTTGGTTAATGGAAGAGGACCTGTAACTGACAATGACCTGAAGAGGGTCTTATCCACAGTAATTTAGACTTGGAGTAACTCCACAGAGTTTTCTTGTCTAACCAGTCTAGAGGTGTAATTGTCTTTAATGAAGATAGATACTCACCCTCCTTTGGTTCTCACACCTTTAATTTGTGGTCTGAAAGTGTGGAAGGCGTTGTAGCCTTGCAAGGCCAGGGTACTTTCTGCAGCCTTGAGCCAGGTTTCTGTGACTGCACAGATGTCAACATCTTCCAGGGAGAGGAGTGCTTCCAGCAAGTGCAGTGTCTGATTTAAACTCCTAGCATTTAGCTGCATGACCCATAGTTTCTTTGTGTTTGATATTTTCACATCAGGAATTCTGTTGTTCTGACCTTGCCTATAAAAAGTATTATAGGGGAGGCAAGTGCCTTAGCCAGCAACCAAAAGTCTAGAGGTGGCAGGTGAAGACCATCTCTGCCAAAGCAGCATGCTCTATCCACCATGTCGTCCCAGGCTGACAGGAACTGGATCCCTTAGAATGACACCAGAAACTAAGCCAATTATTCATGTAAATCATTTTCTGTTTATATTTTGGTATCATCCTAGATGAAGGTTAAAATTCTGCTCAAAGCTAGGGGCATACCCACCTAGGACACATATTCAGAGAGCTCAATCATGTCTCTCTTCATATAGTCCAGAGAGGTACATCTCCAGTCATTCTCACCAACATGAACTATGACGGAATCATAACAATACTTGTTGTTGAGAGACTTGAGTGCAAGTCAGCTGACCGTAACCTTCTCCTTGTTCAACCTGGTGAGTAAGGCATCTGTATGTCTCACTACAGAGTCAACTAAAACTAAAACATTTGGAATAGTTGTGCATTGCCTTAAGGGCTTATTTGGTGAGACACAGGTGCTAGTGTTTTTATGTGTATTGGGTGCTTTTGGTGTTGTGTTAGGAGTAGCAAGTTTATGTTTTGGAGGTCTCTGGTGTTTAGGCAGGTTTCTGGAGAGTATCTTTGCATATGAAGGTTTATGTGTTGGGTGCATATTATGAATAGGAGTCGTGATGTGTGAGCTGACAACTTGTTTAGTGTTGCTGTTCTGGGCATGAGAGAGAACAGTGATTCCAGAGTCTTAGTGTAGGAGTATCTCTCTCAAATTATACATGAGTGATTTAGGAGTAAGGGCTTGTCAGTGTACATGAGGTAGTTGCTTCACTGCCTCAAAAAATCCGTGTCTACCAGGCTGGCAGGAGAAACAGAGGGAAACTGACAGTCCATAATGCAAGGTTTGAACCTGGCATCTCAGCAGATAAGGAGAAATTGATGAGGGTATCAGGCAAGGAGCTATTTTAGGGTGACTAACCTATGAGGTGTGCAGTAGGAGGTCTATAAAAGAGGGAATCTACAGGGTCTCATGTTAATAGGTAACAGGTAAAATTTCTGCTGGGTGGTTTACTGAACAGCTGAGAGCAATTCAAGAACTGCTCTGCTAGATAGCAGCCGCATCTAAGGGAAAATACTCCTGTTGGCGCTTTTGCATCTATAACCACCATGAGTTACCCCCTCTGTGAGGTGGTGCACTACGCTCAAGCAAGAGCAAAGCAGCTATTACGAAAATAAAAAAACAAAGAAAAAGTTCAAACTGAGCCCTGCACCAATGAAATAGCTCAAACTGACCCCTGAACCAATAACCTTCAATTAAATAGTCCTACTGTATGCTCCTGCCACAAGGGTACAGGGGGGTTTCTCCAAAAAAATGTCCTGATTTTTATGTGCTCAGTCTACAAACAGAACTGAATTCATCCGGTCTGAATCCAGTCTATACTACGGCCAACAGGAGTGCAGCAGAACAACAGAAAAAAAGCAGGATTTTTTTTCAAAGTATATAAGCAACAGTGTAAAAGCAGCACCGTTTTTCTTGAATTAATAATAGCAACAGAATAAAACAGCAGAAGCAGATATTTTCTTAAATTAAGTAAGACCAGTAGTTGTTGTGAAATGCAGTCAAAGTGCAACAAATGCAGTAGTAAAATACAGTGCAAAGCAGCAGCAAACTACAATTTTTTTTTAAACTGCTGAAGTACAGTCACAGTATATAAGAGAAGTGCAAAGAAAAAATACTTAGAGCCATTTTCTGGATTGCCAGCTCAGAAAGACCAAGTAAACACCTACAGTTGCTAGATGAATAATCCCAGTCCTCCTAAAGTAAAAGCACAGTAACAGAGTGTCCAGAATGAAGTGCTACCACAAACAAACTTAAAAGATATGGATACAGCAGTGTACCTTAAACAGCTCATAAAAGTGTGATTATTCAATAAAAGTACTTTGCTTTGTATAAATGAGCCAAGAGTCACTCAGTTATACAGAATTTATAAAGGCACTAAAAACAAGATAAGCTGATTAATAAGCTCTCCAGCCAATAAAAGTACATGCAGAAATCTCAAGAGTTTCCTCAACCTAAACAGACCAAGCTGCCTCCCAGTGCACTAGAAGGAAAATCCACTGACTTTGATGAGAAAACAAGTGCTTGCTAGAGTGTAAAAATATACTACTTTATCCAACAGCTACCTAGATAATGAAGTCAGATGAAGTAAATCAGTGCAACAGGCAATAAAAGGCAAACATGCACTTTTTTGATATAAGCACAAGGAAATATAAGGAAATATAATAAATAAAAATTAAAACAAAAAAATCAAGATAGCAGCAATATAGAAAGGAAGGAGCTTATAAAGCTCAATTTATAGTAGGGATGGGAAGCTTAAAATCAACAAGTTTAAAAAGAAGACCGACAAACTGGAGGGTAGATAGGGAACCCTAGCAGGGAATCATCAGCAGTGTTATACCTTATGCAGGCTTGAAATCCTACAGACAAAGACAAAGGCCCAGAATTTCACTTTGTATTTCTATCAGCCAAATATCTGTTATCAGAATGTGTGATGGGACTGGCTTCAGAAAAGGAAGGCATGCCAGAACAGTGGCCCACTGACAAGGATCTGATACCAAAACTAATCCATGAGTAGGCAGCAGCTCTGAAATCCCTAAAACTCCACAGTCCACTGCAGCACTTGCATCCTCAGGCAAGCAAATTATACCATGAACATTGTGGCATATATTAAGATAATAATTCAAAGCTGCACCAATCTCCTGGGCCCTCTCGTTTTCCTAGATGACCAATAAAATATTCACTTCTAAGAATATGAAGGCAACCCTCAGAGTAAGAATCATAGAGGACTTCCTCCATTTCATTGAGATCCCTATAGTCTGCTATCACTAAGCTCCCACTGCATGCTTTTGATAGGAATTCCTAGTTAACAAACACATGAAAATTCTTCTTCAAAGTTTTAATCCCCACATCAGACACCTTGGTGAATTGTCAGGGTGTCAATAAAAGTCTAAATTGCAACAGTTTCTAACAAAATTAATGCCCACTCAAAGCAAACCAAAAGAGTCTCCTCTGTGGACCAGATATTTTGATAAGCCAAAAAGCCGCCATCATTTCCAGTGACACGTCAAAGTAGTTTCTGGAGCAAGGTCATGAACCCCTGTAGGGTGATCATCTGAAATAAAACATAACAGATGAGCTAACTTAGGTCAATGAAATCCTGAATACAACATAATTAATTTGTTCTCTTCTTGGAAGAAGGCATGATTAACACTCTTGACATTTTATCAAAAACTGGGGCTGCATCTAAGCCTTTTGAGAATTAGAACCTGGGCCTGCCTATGAGGTCTGGTGAGATTAATTAACATGCCAATGGAATTTTCTGGTTAGGTACAAGTGAGCTCCAGAATATGGATAACAGTCACTACATCCAGACCTCACTGGGTCTATCTAATAATTCTCCAAGCTAGGAAGAATTTCAAGAACTGGCACTCACAGATCAGAATTAATGTTGTGTCAGAGCACTCATTGGGGTCACCTTGTATAATTTAACCAGAACTGGAGCATGTAAAACTGTGCAGTATGTTTCAGAGCCATGATTATTCAGTGATAAAGCCTCTTCTTCTTTTGGGGTTGGCTAGACTTGGGAGAGGAAGAACAGAAAGTAGAAAGACGGGTTTATAACCCCTCCTCCCGGTGAGGGTCTGCTTCTTCCAACCTTTCCCAAGAAACAGGCATCCAAGATTTCATTCCTGAACACCTCATTAAGAGAGGAAATTCTTAGCTGTATATCTTATGCAGGCACACACCTAAGCCTGAATCCCTAACTACAAATCTACACAGCCACAATTACAGCAGGATATAGGATAGCTCCCTGCAGAGGCTGTAGACAGAGTCTTTGCAAGGTCTTCCTTGAGTCCAGATTTCAAGAGGTCATTAGGTTGTTCTAGAGCCTTCTTAATCAGCTAGGACAGGAGAGATGAACAGTTGAGGCCAATGTGCCTTAGTGTGTGACAGAAGCAAATTATCTGTCCACACCTGTCTAAAGCCTTAGAATCCTTGTAAGGCATCCAACGCACCAAAGTGTTTGGTCTCCGGGACCAATGTTGGACTTAAAAGATCACAAAGGATTCTGCATTAGTATACTTGCTTAACTGTTGCATCTATTCAGATGGGCCATGCAGAGAATGTTATCTACATTTATGGGGTAGAAAGGCAGAATCAGGGTGTTTCCAGGCTGTTTGCATACCATCCTTTATAAATATCTCCATAAAGAGAATAACTCATGGGTCTTCATTCTTTTTCACTCAAAACTTGACAGCATTTTTCTGGAGGCTGGAAGATGGGCTTAAGACAAATCTAAACTGTTTTTCTTGAACCTGACATCCTTTCTGAAACAGAGGTCAGCCAGCAGGGAGACATCCTTGCTTAACTCAGAGACACATTTACCCCACTCCTCCCCCCAGCTGCAGGGGTAAGCATGGGCTCAGTACTAAGTGAAGGTGAATATGCGGCCGATGCATGGTGGATGTCATGCTACATGGAATTGTCATGTAATAACACAAAATCAAGTAGCTGTGTGTACCAAACAAAAGCCCTGAGCTGGATCCAGCACTGGCTTCAGACTGTACACCATAAGCAAGCAAACTCACATGTGAGACACAAGTTCCCACCAAATATCGATACTCTGAAGTGTAAGGTCTGGAGTAAGAAAACTTAAAGGACCTTCCTCACCTACAACCAACCCAGCTGGTCATGGAGGATGACCAAGAGGTGATTCCTCATTCCCAAGTACAACCAAGCCAGCATCAGGTGATTTAGGGGGCCACTCCCAGGATCAAGCTAGTTGAACATGGGTTCCAGTCTAGCAACCTAGGATATACCTACCCCAAGGCGGAAGCTGAAGGTGCACCTCCACTGGCTGTCTTGTCCTTATCCAAGGAAAAGGACAAATGCAGGCTCAAGTCCTCACTAGCTGAGGATGAACTCATCACCTGCAAAGACCAGAAGACCAGATGAACACCAGACCTTCCTTTTGGAGGGCCAGGTCTCCACCTACTCTCTTTAGCTTGTTCTTATGGCAATGCTCTAACTTATGCTAGGAGCAGCATGGAGATCTTTCCCACATGTCCCCATGCAAGACACTATTAACAGGCTTTTGGTTGGAAATAGACTAAAAACTTCTTCCCATGGTGCTTCCGAGTGGAAGGATTAAATTGCTGGCACTTCTGGTAGTTTTACAAGTTATCCTCTCCCCTCCTCTCTCCAGTTCAATAAAGGCAATTTAGACTCTGGTCTTGAGTTGTTAATTGAAGATTACAGAGCCATTGGTATGCTGATGTGGTGAAATCTGAAGAGAGTAACTGCAGTTCTAAGGAAAGTGAGAATTTAAGTGCAAATGGGAAACACAGACTAATTGTGAGATTGTGTTACCTTAAAGAGTATTACCCCTTCTCTAAGGTACAGTGAACTCAGAGTTAGTATATAAGGGGTGTAAGGGGTATATGGTGCAAACGATTCTTGCAGAAAAACTTTAAAAGTGCAACAGTGAGTTTCAGAACTCACTGTTTCTTGCAAGTGTTGCCACTCAAATTATCACATATAGCAATTCCAATGGGTTCCTATTACATAGTCGAACATTTACAAGTTCGAACGCTATATGGTTGAAACCATATGTTTGAACTTGTAAAAGTTCAAATACGTAAAAAAAATAAAAGAAAAAACATAACTAACTGTTGTAAGCAAGGGGGCAAGCCCCCCTGCACCCCCCATACCTCCTGCTCTTTAAATATAGCAACTCCCTGACAGAGCTATAATGCAGAAAGGGAAGATTTCTCTTTACTGCTCTGTAGTGCAGTCCCTCCCAGATTTGGTATATTTAAAGAGCGGGGGGTGTGGGGTGCAGGGGGGGGCTTGCCCCCTGCTAACAGCAGTTAGTTTTGTGTTTTCTTTTTTTTTTTTTTTTTTACGTGTAAGAAGTTTTGAAACTTCGAACATAAGGGTTCGACTTTATTACGTTCGAAGTTTCAAAACTTCGATCACGTAATAGGAACCCATTCCAATAGGGAATCAAGTTGATGCTTAGGTATGATAATGTAAAATGTGAGACACCATCTAAAGACTGTAATTCAAACTGTGCAAGCAGAATAAGATCTAGTAGGCTAAAAAGAAGCACATGTGTGTATTTGGCTTATTATGTCATGTATGGTCAAATGTAGGATCTTCCAAATTTTTCCCAAATGATGATTACTACAGAAGATGAATCAAAACAAAAACCCTTAATGTAAGATCTACATTGTTAGTGTAGTAGATGCACTAAGAGGTTGAAGTGGTGATTTAGAGTCCTAAAAGCTACTGGACTACATATGCAACTAAATTTATTTCCCACATCTTACATTTGTACTTTTGTCAGCCAGTTACATGATGCATTTCATTTTGTCTTACATTATCACCCCCCCCCTTGTTACAGCATCATTAAGAAAATATTTGTTATAATATGAGCACTTTTTATCTCATTTCCCACCAGAATATGCAAATGCAAATGGGCCTCTTGGATTTGCCAGGAACAATAATTATATAGGACTCAGAAATTTCCGCATGCCAGTAATGGCCTGCCTTTACACAACTGACCAAACAGAAACATCCTTTTTACAAGCCCCAGAAACAGAGCAGTGCTTTAGAAATTTTGCATTAGTCATTTATGGGAATACTGTGCAATGATCTTTTTTTTTTAAGTTTGACATTATGTGACACATGACAGTAACACAACAAAATGAGTGCCTGCAAAACTGAAACACATCAAAATTTTACTACAACCAAACACTGTTAGAATCCAGCATATGTTCTGTCTTTGGGAATGATCAGGAAGGGGCTACAAACTACAGGTGGTTTTCTACTAGAAACAAGAACAGACATGTTCAGTTCTTTTTCTTTCATTTATTTTATCAGTTATGTTAAATAGGTAGTTACACTGGGGTCACCAGATGTGTTTTTAAAATCAGGCTTATCACATTAAATCATTCAGTAAGGAAATATGTACTGATTGGTTTCAAACCCAGTCTTCTGACTTTATGCCACAGCTTCAGAGGCAGCATACTGTGCTGTTTCCACTGTCAATTTCTATTCTGAGAACAGAAATTTTAAACCAGAATGCACACCAAATTAGGAATGGTGTAGATGATCCCCCACCCAGCTCCATGCCCTTACAAATCTTTCTGTTTCATTAATATCACTGCTGGAAGGTTGCACAAACTGATGACTGCACTATTCTAACAGGAAATTAAAGGGCTTTAGGTGTGAAGTACTTTGTTAATTTCAGCAGTTAAGACCAATTAAATTAAATATATCAATTAGCCTTCTATACATTCCCCAGGTTAAAGATCACAAAGGTCAGCCTTCTCATCACATTCCATTGATATGCACCTATTATTGTAGGATTTTAAATTCAGATGGATTTCTTTAAAATTCTACATCATTTGGATTTACTGTATTTTAATTTCATATATAAATTTAGTACCTGTGGAGTTATATTAAGCTAGAATAACCAAAGCCATTGTTTTATATCCACATGTGATGCACAGTCTCAATGTACCAATGCACCAATATTCTCCATGAATGAAAAAATATATAACAAAATCAATCTCTGGAATTATTTGAGAAATTAAAAGTAGAGAATGCAGTGCTACTGACTGCAGCTTGAAATGAAAAACATTTTCTACTCATGTATTAATTTTTCCCTAAATGCATCCATCTCAGTTATCTTAAAAAGTATTTTGTTCACATGTAACTTCAAAAAATATTTTGCACACTTAACATGTAAGAATTGCATTTAAACATAATGTTGCACATATTTATTTTTGCTTATTTGTTTGCATAATCAGTTATACTAGACATCAGTATCCATTCTGAATTATATACTAATAGACTTACGTGTTCTGGTTCTGGCTGTTGTGTCAGGTGTATTAAACAGCAAAAAAATTCCCAAGCAGAAGAAGATACCTCCTGTATCAAGAACCATTCTTTTCCCACTGAAAATGAATAGCCAGCTTCCAGGTGATTACAGTAAGTCTCCAAAATTATAAAGGCAGCACCAAAGAACTCAAAAGTGTTTGTATGTGTTTGGGGGTTAGACTAACAGCACGTCAGAGACTTATCATTTGATTCACCCATCCAAAAGAAAATGTGCTGGCTACCTTTTTGTGTTAATCTAGGCTGCCCTCTACTGGAAAATTGGTATACTTGAAGACAGCATCCGAAACCAACATGCAGCTAACTGTAATAAAATCAGTGTCTACAAGGAAGCATTCAGCTGAAAGGTACATATTTAAGCTTACAGCAATCTCAGATGGTCTGCATTCTACATATTTTAAATCTCTGTAGATAAGCTACTGTCCTGCAGCAAATACTTTTATGTCATACTACTGCTCAGTAAAAAGAAAAACTTGCTCTAAACTAAAATGCCCCCAAATCATTGCTGCATTGCCCTGTTATGAAATCACTACAAATGTTATAACTAACATAGTAATTAATGGGGGTGCAGAGTAACAAAAATAGATGGGCATTCAGAGTCAAGATCACCATTAAAATATTTTATTTCTTTGTATTAATTAAGCTGCTCTATTCTGACATGACAACTAGGTTTGCAAAATTCATTTGACTATTCACAGAGTGAGTAAGGAATCCTTGAAGTATACTAACAGAGGCAGAAGAACTGAGAATAGACAGGACAGTAGGTACCGGCAGCACAACTGTGTTTCCATCAGGGGATCTGACAATATCCTAACAACATTTCCAAATCAAATACAGTAGAGAGTCGATTACCTGAATGTTGATTATGCGAATTGTCAATTATCTAAACCAGCATTCCAAAGTTTTCAGGTAGGAAAAATCATAAAGTCTGAATATGTAAACATATGTATTTGCTTGAACATGTTTTTTGAGCTTGTAACCAGCTTGTGTGTGAAAAATATTCTTTATTGTTCACTGAAATCACTGAATGGTTGAAAAGTGTATTCCAGTTTGTAGAAAAAAACAAGATTTTAGAAGTTTTTTTATCCGGCTCAATTATATGTTTGATTACCCAAACTACCCTAGGTCCCAATTAGTTTGGATAATCAACTCTCTACTTTAAAAGAGTAAATAGATTCATGGCCTTCCTGTAAGTGTGTGTAAGGCCATGTATGATGTTAATGGCATCCCACTGCTTTCTTTTATTTTACTCTTCAGACATCTCTGCCAAAGATTAAATCACTGTGGGCTTGTAAAAGGCAGGACTTTTAAGTTCAGGAAGAAAGAAAGAGAACAAGAGTAGAAAAGCAATCTTTTAGCAGTCCTTTTGAGAATCAGATAACATTCAAAGATGCAAATCAGTAGGCTAGCTTATGGTAGACTAGAGTACGAAATAGTTCTGTAGATCATGAATATTAAATATGTTTTGTAAGCAGTGAATCGCTGTTATAGGCACTGACAGATCTGAGGTTTGTAGGTCTCTTGGTTTTTGCATATAATCACTTATCTTATGGATTTTTCACAGTAACGCAGACAAGTAGAAGTATTGTCTAAAGCATCATTGCTGTTATCTATTATTCACAATTGTTTCAGCCTTTTCTATATTTATAAGACGTTACAGGGTTATAAAACAAAGTCATTCTGAATGTGATAATCTCTTTTTGAGATTACTGTTATTGAATATATGGTGATTTTGACAAGCAGTTCACATTAATATATTGTATCAGAATTCTAAATTAAAACACCGCAGGCAGCTGGGTTTTTTGGTTGACTTTGTTTATTAAAATTATTTATCAAGGCTTGGCCTAGTTAGTGAATGTTTTCTAAGTAAAAACACACATGCAGTTTGTAATGTGAGCACCCGAATTAAAATACCATAACACTGAGTGACTTGATGTTATGCACTAAAATTGTATACTGGAATTTTGTTCTGTTTGATAGCATCATTAAATCAGCAAGACAATTAAAATGGGCATCCTTAGCAGACTCGTTAATTAAAGCAGTCATGGATGTTAGCAGCATATCATAGCACATTCCAGTAAATGCAACAAGTTTAGTAATGGTATAGGACAATCTGACAAAGGACATTTAATCAGACTGTGTTTCTTAACAGCATCATCATATTCATGAGGCAGTGAAAGGGGGCTTGTCACTTGCTGGTTAGAAAGACTTGATTTGCTAAAAAAATAAGTATTTCTCTTTTCAAAGTTTGAGAAACTTGGAGTTGAGTGTACAGAATTACAAAATGTCTTCATTGTCCTATATTTTTTAACATTAAGGATGCTGCTGGCAAGTATGGGAATTCAGATGTAATCCTATAAATATGTTATTTTAGGTGAAAAATAACCCAGTGTAGAAGGATAATAGTACAGCATTTTTTCTAAATCTTTTTACTGGTTGTTTTTAAAAGAAATTATATTCTTCCATAAATATAAACATGAAAAATAGCCGGATAACAAATCTGCCACTCAAGTGTCAGATAAACCTTCATAAATATTATCTAATAAAAGTCATATTTCACATAAAGTTAAATTAGTTTGAAACGTGCATCACAGGCTCTTCTGAAAAGATATCTGTGGTGCAATCAATCTATCCTAAATCTGCATTCTTATTTGCCTGTCCTTTACTTTCAGAAAACAATTATCTGCGTCTGTCCCATACACTGAACTGCACTACTTCTATCCCACACAGACATATGATCCCTGTTTCCTATTCTAATATTAAACCCTTTCTACACCTCTGCAAACAATATCATCAGGGCCCACCAGTCAGTCTCAGCTCCTCAAATCTGAAAAGCCAGATCAGTTTCAGAGACCATTTCTTCTCTTCCCTTGCCAAACTATTCCTAAACAAAATTAACTTCATTAGACTACTTAGATGGCAGCTCCTAAATGTCAAACCTACATCCTCCCATATTTTACTAGGACTGCCAGCTGACATTTCTCCTTTTCTCTCCGGCCATCTTTCCACATCTGTCTGCAGCTTTACTGTGCTTTTCCCATCCACTTCCACCTCTTACTTGTTCTTTGGTGTAACTGCTGACATTACTTCAAACTTCTCTCCTACTTATCCAAAGGCATTGGTGTCATGTTCCAGGAAACAACAATCTTCTTTTTAATGCACTCCACTATTGCCAGAGCTTCCTCATGTCCCTCCAATGAGCAACACCCCATCTCCACCAATAACTTAAAACAAGAATTCATCCTTCTAGGCCCTACTTCTCACAGACCTACTCCCAAATCTCATCAACTTCTCCCAACACTCCTCTAACGTTTCTACACATTTACCACATATGCACATTCCATGTTTCATCATCTCTGCACCTTCACCACCTATGAATATCACTCCAGTTCCTCTTAAATAGTCTAAAAGGAGTCATGTACCACTTGTGCAGTAAATGAAGGCATAAAATATAAACCAGTTCAAACATCTCCAGCCTTCATATACATTCCATACTTTATTCCAAAATGGTTCCTCTAACCACAGTGGACTATCTGTCTACATTTTCTTCTAAGTCTGCCTCTCCTTACTCTGCTCTGCTTATAAGCAGTTCACAGTTAATTATTCCTACCACTTCCTTTCTTATTTCCCACCGACACCCACCTCATCTTCTCTACCACCAGTTCCTTTAACAAAGCCTTAAACTCTTCATATTCCAAACAGCACCCCAGCATTCCCTACTTCTTTTTAATCTACTCAACATTCATCAACCTAGCAACATTCTCATCTTGTTGAATATCATTCGCCATCCGTATCCCTTTCTCACCACTACCATCCATCCCACTGCCCCCTCCCTACACCCCAGACACTTCTCCTTCTGCACCTTTACCCACTATTTCTCTGAGCATCTCACAGCACAGTCTCAAATTCCTTCCATGCCCTGCTCTCAGTTCTCTTGGTCATGCACATCCTTCTCTCTTCACATTCTTCCGGTCTTTCATCTCTCCCATGTTGGCAGTCTTTCCTGTAAGCCTGTCCAAACAAACCATATTAAACTGACACTAACTATTTATGAAAAACTGGTATGCCCCATCCCCCATCCTTTTATGTGACAGCAACCTTTTTGTAGCTAGTCCTTCCTTTCCCCTCAACATCAACTTATCACACACCTCCTGCAACTTGTGTACTACCTTGTCCCCTGACCATGTGAAAGCATGTCTGGCAATGCCAGCTCTTCTTTCTTTGGGCAGAAGTATGGTGTTATGCACTACCAGGCAGGCACCACCAGTGTAAGTCAAAGAACATGCGTTAAATAACCATTTAAGTCAGGAGGTGCAGACAGATATCTGCAGGGGAGCTTGCACTTGGATGCATGAGTACACTTCTTGTATTTATGCCACTGCAAGTCCTGGGGAGGCAGGGATGTGTAATAGGGTATAAGCTAGAACGACCCTACAGTATGATAAGCATGGAGATCCACTGCCCATATCATGTCTAGAGAGAGCAAATAAGACAATGCCAATGTAATTATGTCCACCACTTGAGATCAGGAAGGAAAAAGGTAATGATCACAAATGAACACATGCAGAACATGTAGTATAGTTTACAGCATATTGTGAAAAATAAACAAGTTCCTAAGATGGAACATAAGCTGAACTGCACTTAAATATGCAGCCTATTAAAACTGTCCAGAAAGCATCTTCTGTATTCTAATTGCTTTCTAAGACAGCAAATGCTACTTAAGAGCAAGACACAGGCTTACCTTGTTCTTGTATGCACTCCATTCATTCTAGGGCTATAAGTATTACTTCTTTTTCCTTTAAAAAAAATGGAGGCCTAAACAAAATTACTAGTCTAAAGCAAATCAGAATAATACAAACTCAAATTATATAATTATATGTTTGTTAAAAAAACAGCTCCTATACCATTAACCAGTTTCTATATCTGGGACACATTTCGACTTCTCACTTCAGAAAACCTGAATAAATGTTGTATATCTGGATTACCAAAATACTAGCAGTTTCTTGAACTACAAAACTCTAAGTAATAATTTCAAGCACAGTTTCATGTTGCACTTAACAAAGAAGATTAAACCTATGAGCTATTAATATAAAGCATTGTGATGCTCTCCTCTATAGACCTGAGGAAGTTATCTATCTATCTATCTATCTATCTATCTATCTATCTATCTATCTATATGTGTGTATCTATCTATATATATATATATATATATATATATATATATATATATATATATACATACATATATATATATATATATATATATATATATATATATATATATATATATATATTTATTTATGGATCTATTTTACAAGATTGAAATACTACAATCCCGAAACCCATAACACCGAGATGAAAATATTGAAGTTTCCTGTGACTGAAACTTCACTATACCGATTTTTACAAGACTTTGTTAATGTATTAAATCAAAGTTGTATATGTGGATTATACTGAGTACGTTAAGTAAGTAAAAAAAGCACTGGCAAACGTTTAGTGCAATGTGTCTGTTAATGTTGCGTTTACTTAATTATAAGTTTAGAATAATGCAATAAAGTGTTGGTTGTTGATGCATTAGTTTACCTTCTGGTGAGAATTGCTTATTATCTGTTTTTTTTTAGTGTAGAATCCTGCTCTGGTAGAGGGAGGTCAATGTACTATCTCTGTATTAGAACAGTGCCTCCCCGGTCAGTCTGTGTACGAGTGGATGTGTTTTCTGAAACTGAGTACCCCTCTAGCTGAGCGGAACAGGAAATTTGCTTATTTCCACACTGCAGTGCAATCTTGGAGTTGGCATATTTAATTTGCAGAGGGTTTGGGGGGGTGCAGGGGAGCTTGCATAGAGTCCTGGAGCAGAATGCTGCCAGTTGATTGTTAAGCATGAGGCAAATGGGTGTGCTTGTCGATCTCCCCACATATTGATCAAATCTTAAGAACTGGGAACACCTACAGGACATTTTTGCTCTCCAAACACTTGTCCTAAAATAGCGACCACCATTAAAATCTTGCAACAGACTCTGTTATTAATGTACGTCAAAAACCACTATGGTACTGTAACATTTGAATACTCATCTTGAATTTGATTTCTCAGCATCACCTGGCCAAACTCGCATATCTCCTTTCACTCCCCTGCATTTTTAATGTTTCAACTTTCTCCCTTTTACCTCTTGTGTGGAGTACAACTTTATATTCTTAGGAAAACCCGGGAAAGAGTACCTAACTAGCATCTCCCCAGTTTTCAAAGTATCTGTAATAAAACCTCTGAATTGCATGCCTGGCTCTCTCAAAACAAAACAAATATCTTAGCTGCTACATAAACCTGCTTAAACCCCACAATACAGGACTCTGAGTTTCTCCCACCTAACTTTAATGCAATTAGGACAGATAGACATAATAAAAAAGGAGGTGGTGTTGCCATCTTCTACCCCAATATCTTCAACATCTCACCTTTTACAGAATCTATCCCTCATTTCCAAAATACCGAGATTGTCATCTCCTTCCTGGAAATCAACTGCTCTAAAAAACTTTGTATTATTTTCCTATACACCCCCCCGGAAATAACATACCAGTTCTAGAAGACATTCGTTCTTGGATTTGCTATACTATAAAAAATGAAACAATTATCCTTGGTGACATGAATATTGATTGGGCTACCACTTCATCCAAACAATCACCCTGCAGCATAAGTCTGTTCTACTTCACCCAACTAATCTCTATCCCTAGTAGGTATAACAACAAAACCAATGAAGGTTCCATCTTAGTCTGGATTCTTGCCTCTGATCCCTCCAAGTACATATCTTCCGGCGCCATGCCCAACTCCATTAGTGACCACCTCCCTGCCTATGCTATCCGAGCCTGTTCATCCTTCCCTAAAGCCCATAATATCAAACTTGTCCAAAACCTTTCAAAATTTAACCTTCACACATTTAATAGCATACTGAGTAGCATTAACTGCAATTGGCTTAAAACTCTTTGACTTGATGAAGCTCTGCTCTACTTTAATAACTACTTTCTAAAAATCTTGGATAGCCTAGCTCTTACTAGAATGAAAAGAATCAAAACCAATCATGCCTCCTGGTTAATAAAAGCTACAAAAGAAATCATGACTTATAGGGACAAAACATGGAAACTCTGGCTTAAATCTAATAATCCATCTGACTTCATTCATTACAAACAGCTCTGAAACCAAGCTAATGAACTCATCTCTAAAGACAAACAGCAGTACTTCTGGAACAAGCAAACAAACAGAAAAAATAACCCCAAAATGTTGTGGTCTTCCATCAATAATCTCCTAAACCCAGGCACCAAACCCAGTCCCTGCCCACATCCAGACATGCCATCTGAACAAATAGCTAGCATCTTTAACTCCTACTTTATTGACACCATTGCTAACATTACTGCTACTTTTTCTTTACTCCCCCAAATAAAACTACTTTTACAGCCTCTTCTCCTTCTTCTCCCCTGCAACACAATTTACCTCAGAACATCCTCAATATCTCAACTAATTTACATCATCCATCTCCTGCCGTCATCACCTCCCCATCCAAACTGCACACAATAATCTTCTCAGCCAGAATTTAATCTCTCTCTCCCATCTTTACCGCTTACATTAAAAAACTCCTTCTAAAATTAAAGTCCTGCTCAATCTCAGCCGATAAAATTCCTGCCAAATTTCTTAAAATTGCAGCTGATGCAGTGGCCTATCCCATTAGCATTCTTATTAATAGATCTATCCAAGAATCCTACGTCCCTTTCCTCTGGAAAAAAGTAATCATCCTACCACTTCATAAAGGTGGCCCATCAACCGATATCTCTAATTTCTTTTCCGTTGCTATACTTTCTCCCATCTCTAAAATCCTTGAAAAATGTGTGCAAAAACAACTCTTAGACTACCTACTAAACAACAAAATCCTCTCCCCAACACAGCATGGGTTCTGCCCTGGTCACAGCACATCCACTGCGCTAATATCCTTCTTAGACATGGTTAACAAAGCCCAAGACTCAGGACACATTGTATCAGCCCGTTTTTTGGACCTATCGAAAGCATTCAATACCATCTCTCACTCTATCCTCCTCTGCCAGCACTCCAGTATAGGACTATCTCCCCAGTCACTTAATTGGTTCAAAAGCTATCTCTGCAACAGAGAGCATGCTGTTAAATGGCAGAATTCCTTTCCCCCTTACCTTTACAACCCTACTGGTGTACCCCAAGGCTCAATTTTAGGCCCTCTTTTGTTCGGGTCTATGTCATATAATCGAACTTCCAAAATTTTTAACACCATATGTTCGAACTTGGAAGTTCGAAATATGACAACATCAAAACCTCAGAACAGCAAATCTTTTCCCAGGGAAAAAATTTGCTGTTCCGAAAAACACACACACAACACAAGCACACCAAAAACCTAATAAACCTACACTAAACCTTACATACACAACTATCTATGCATTAACCTTAACCCAAACCCTAACCCTAAGGTCTGTCACTATCGCACACTTACCTTACCTGCACCCTAACCCTAAAGTCCGTCACTATCGCACACTTAACTTAACTGCACCCTAACCCCAACATCCGTCACAATTGCACACTTACCCGCACCCTAAACCCAATGTCCGTCACACTCACACACTTACCTTAACCCGAACCGTAACTTTCACAATGCAGTGGAGAAAATGTCAAAGCAGCGGAAATAGCCAACCAGATTCTTTCCCTGGGAAAGAATTTGTATTTCCGCGGCTTCGACATTTTTATTTTTCGAACTTCCCCATTTGATCTTCTAGTATTCAAAAATGTGAACCGTCAATTAAATGACATAGACCCTTTGGTTCAGCCTTTTTATCAACAATCTCCACCAAGTTATCCTGCAGGGCTCTCTAGTCCAGTATGCAGATGACTCCACTATAGTCTGCTCTGCTCCCAACACAAATTTATTACTGCAAACCACCCAAGCAGCATTTTCCACTGTGGAAACTTGGCTTCAAAAAAATCACCTTTCTTTAAATCCCCAAAAAGTTATGATCTTCACTCCCAAGAGAAAGACACATATCAATAAAGCTGACCTCAATATTTTCTCTCTTAACTCTACCAAAATTGAACTAGTATCCCACACTAAATTGTTAAGAGTAATAATCAATGAAAACCTTAAATTCAATCTGCACATTCAAAAGAATATAAGACCCAGAAAAAACATGGATTACTCTAGAGACACAATAAGTTCCTCTCTCCCAACTAAACAAGTATTAGCACTATCTTACCTGTTACCCTCTCTAACCTGGAGTGCACCCTTGCTAACCAACCAGCAGTCTTCCTTGAAAACAAAATTAGAAACTTGCTATAACAAGATTGCTAAATTTGCCACAAACAGTTGCCACTCTACTCATCATTGCATTACCCTAAAAAATTACAATGGCTTGAATTCCCCCACTACCTATTACTCCTTCAGCTCACAACTATTCACAAACGCATACATAAACCACAACACTGCCCTGCCCTTACCTGCCTACTCACACTTTACAACCCCATTAGGCCTCTACGTTCTGCAGACCAACATCTTCTTCAACTTCATAAATCTAAGTCAACTGCAGGCCAGTTATTATACTCATGGAACATGGCTAGAATATGGAATAACCTACCTACATCTATCCACATACAACAAAGCCGGTCTAAGTTCAAAACTGCACTGCACAATCATCTCCTGTCCAAATGAACATGTAACTGCTTAATTCCTTCTTCTGCCATCACTTAATCTGCCAACTGAACCTAAATATGTTTTTCTCTATTTCCTGCTCCTATATTTTGTTTTTTTTTGATAATTCCTGATGAACTTTTAACTTCTTAATTCCTCCTCTTTCTTTCACTCCAGTGGAACTCAGGAAGTTTGCACTGTAAACTCCAATGGGCTGAGCCTAGGCCTTCTGACAGAATCAAATTATGTCCTCAAATTTCAAACAAATGTTCATATCTCTGAAACCATGGGGATTATAGAAGTATAAATGATAAACTTTTCAGCACAAACTATTTCTATAGTGGTAATATTCTTTAGGTTCTAGGTCTTAAACTGAATTTTATAAGTCACAGTAAACATGGTAACTATTACATTTGTAATATTTTGTAAACAACTTACAATATCTCGGTAACCACTCAAGTTACACACATACTGTCAACAGCATTTTATTCATCTAGCTGAGAGCTTTCATATAAGGTTAAGGAGTTCTGCCTGTGTTACTTGGTTGTTGAGATATTTAGAAAAATGTGAAAATTATAGCTATAGAAATTAATAGCATAAAAACAAGAACTTATATCGATTTACCTGCACTAGACAGAGGTCAAATATTAATGCAGTTGAGTATGCCATTGTGTAAGCTTTAAGATGAAATCTTTTGAAACCGTGTACATAGCATGGTATTGGAATTATCAATGCAAATATGAGCAATCAATATTTGATGACTAGAGGCATCAGTAGGAGTTAACTTCAGATGCACCTGGAGGCGTCACTCGGATGTAACCCTAACCACACTCCCCCTCTACTGTCCCTCTTTCCTCTTTCTTTCTACCTCATTCTTCCCCCTTCTCACATATCGTTTTCTTTACTACTTACTATCCCCTCCCCCTTTCTCTCTACTTCCTCTTTTTCTCTTTCCTTTCTCCTTCCTTCTCCTTCATATATTACAACGTATGCCTTTTACACCTTCTCTCTCTATATATGTTTTATTGCTTATACTATGTAACACCTAGATTTATATGCATTCCTTGGTGCTCATAACTATATAATATTCCACTATTTTTGTCTCACCTAGTACTGTGTCATGTTATTATTCTCTGTACTTTGAGTATGTTTCTCTTTGCTGTTAGTATAATGTTATATCAGCTTTATCTTTTTTATAATTTTGTGTAAATGTCTTTGGTAATTTCTGTTTTTGCAATTTGCTTGATCATTTGAAATTATTATTGAAACTTTTTGAAACTTTATGTAAATTTTATTCTTGCCTTGGAGCTTTTCTCCCCCGGGCCTTCACTGAAAATGGGCTTACTCTGGCCCAGTGGACTTTCCCGGTAAATAAATGCCAATAAATAAATAATAAACTACCTGATATAGTTTCCATTCATAAGGGTCTTCCCTTGTACTGATCAGCTTGTCTGCCACACATTAGCTCAGACAGAATGTAGCATGCATGCTTGCAGAGAGAGACTGTGCTGTGAAACTATATACCAAGCTAACATGGCTAGTCTGCAAAGAGGGTATGACCTGGTTCCCCCTTGTTTGCTGATGTAGCACATGACTGTGGCATTGTCTGTAACAACATGAAGAGGTCCAGTAGACTAAAGATGATTCAGAAAGTTGAGTGCCTTGTTCAGAGCAAGCATTTTATATATATATATATATATATATATATATATATATATATATATATATATATATTTAAGTGCTTGCATCTGTCCTAGGTATCCCACACAACTTGCACTTTTATCCCTTCTGAAACTGCTTGCCAAGAAAAGTCTGAGGTGTCTGTGGTGACTGACTGCTTTGCAGAAGGGAGGGAGAAGGGAAGACCTGGGTCTAGGGAAATTTGCTTTCTCTTCTGACAAACCACAGGACCAAAAAGACTTCAGATTCTATTGCATCTTTCTCATGTGGGGTCTTTCCAGGGATATCACGAGAATCATAAATGCCATGATACCACAAATCCTGAGGTATTCCCTCACAGTGACCAAAGTCTGAGTGGAAAACCTTTGCAATAGATCTAGATATAGATCTATGTTCTCTTGGAATCCCACCTTGTGGAAGAGATTTCTCACCCAAATGAGATATTTCCGACACTTTGAAAAAGACTGCAAAGATAAGCAAGTAATCTAAAATGAAAAAAATATGGATACCCTATAGCCTGCAATGAGCTATAACTGGAGCTAAATACTTTTTGAACACTCTGGAAATAGCCACAGAGAAAAAGAAAGCCCCCAAAGAGAGAATCAGAAACTGAGCTCTCCTCTGAGTCTGAACTGGAAAACTGAATAGTAAACCCCGGATCTGCTCCTTCACCTTCTGCCAAGATACAGAATCTAATGGCAGTAGCAGCCTCCCCAGGGATGGGCATAACATTATGACCAAAGAGGAAAGTCTTCCCTGTTACCTCTCCCAGGACCAACAAGAGTGGGTCTCCCTTGCCCATTGAGAAGATCCCAACAGTCACAGAGGACACAATTAATTTCCATTCCATAAATATTATATATTATATTTTTTCCTTTTAGCTGACATTATGACATAATAACATGTATATATTTTAGTTTTGTTAGGTTCAAATACAAAACAACAAGCATATTAACAAGCTTAATAAGCATAATAATATTCAGTTATTGCATAAATATTTATTAATTCTGATATGGAAAGTATTTTAGATCTGAATATTGCCTTTCACTAAGGATGCGTGCATGTTCTCGCTTCATAATAGTGATAGTTCCACAACAGGTATATTTGGACATTGTTTTCTATCAAGGCAGTGAATAGGGACATCATTCCATATATTTATATATCTAGAGATTATTTAGTGAATAATGGACTCTCTATTTATGTAGTAAAAGGATATAAAATTGTAATGTGCAGTTATGCATTTCTGTGCTGACGGGAGCAGAGTTGACATAGTGACCATGCTTTTGGCTGTGTCAGTAATATTTTACATGTTTGGTAGTTATAGATAATAATTGTTTCAAATATCTGGAGAAATAGATAACTGTAAAAGAAGATTTTATATGACAGAAAGGCGACCTGTTAGTTGACGTTAATTATAGTAAGTTTATATATGGCAAACAAAGAAAAATAAAACAAATGCTTTTGAAAATTCTTTAAAAAGCTAATATTACACTTTGGCCACTGGATGGCAGCAAAGTGGAAACAGGGAAGCCATAAAAATAATGGAAACAAATGCTTCTGAACAACTTTTAAAAAGCTAGTATTACACTTTGGCCACTGGATGGCAGCAAAGTGGGAACAGGGAAGCTATGCAAAACTAAATCTATTGGAATGATACATTTAGCACTTATAGCCAGTAAACTACTAGGCAGATAAATGCATATTAGCATATAGCTGAAGTAGGATGGGCCAACATAGTATATTAACATATTTTGGTGCCAATTTTAAATCATACCTATTGGCTACCTAGTAGTGCAAAGAAAGATTACTGGATATTCTAATAAAGACTAAGAATGAATTAACATGATTGGTTTAGAAGTCAATTGATTTTAAACCTTATAGGTTAGTTTTTAGTATAAATATTAAGCATTGCTACCAAAAGATAATGATCTGAAGAAGGCTAAACAGCCGAAAGCGCTTATTGTTTTATCACTATGGAATTTTAATGCTGTTTTTACTTTTTTCATTAAATTTGCTTGCTGTTTTGACACACAACTCTATTGTGGTGGATTTATGCTGTGGTGGAATACCAGAGGTCTTTTTCTTCGTTTGCTTCACTTTTCCACTGGTAAACCTTCAACAAGTGTAAGATAGTTTTTTTCCTTGAATTGTTGTAGTTCTAATCTTACACTGTCCATGGCTGATATTTATTCAAATATAAAAGAAAAAAACAAGATGTATATGATGTCTCGGCTAACAGGAGAATCACAGAATCCCCTGTTAGAGATAAATTTAAATCAAGAAACTACATCTTTGACAACAATGCTTTCTGATGACTCTAGTTTTAGAAATATCTTATGTGATGTAGAAAATGCTGCCTTTTGCCTAAAAAGACTACAATGGCATTTGTTTCATCTGGAAGCCTGTATACACCATAAAATAGTTCCTCAAGGGGATGCAGATGAAATGCTTGCCTTCATATGGCAATGCATACCCAGAACTATTGGCCAAATGGCAAGCAATTAACCTTGAGACCAACAAAAGATATATGGAACTAATTATAGAGTTTTTTAAAACAGAAGAAGATAAAAACTCATCCATTATTGTAACTAAACAAGAAGAACTAGAGAAATTGGATTTGAATGAAGAACAAGTACATGAACTAGAATGATTACAACATAATCTCAATACTTATGATCCTAAATTGAAACAACAAAAGATCAAAAAATTGGCACGTGATCACCGAGATTTTGTGAATGCTAACATTTTCAAATGGCCTAAAGAGGAAATCACCAATGGAGGAAGAAACATAACATCAATGACAAAAATGGAGATTACATAGAAAGACCAAACATACAGCTAGAAGGCATGCATCCGACTACACAGAAAATGTCAACTACTAGTTCACATGAATGAAAAGATACCTTTTCTAATGACTTCTTGGAAGTCAATGCTATTTCCACATCTCATGAAACATCATCTGAGAATACATTATTGATAGGTCATAATGACCTTACACCGACAACTAGGCCTAGGGAAGGAGTAGTACACATACCAGTAAACTGGCCTTTACCGGCTTTTATGAAACAGAACAACTACAAAACTCAGAGAACTCAGAGCCAAGAGCGGAAGCGCAAGAAATTTATGAAATGAATGAGAATCCATCTAATCTAGTAGTAAATATTTCAGAGACAGAACTAAGCAATGAAGCTATGACCTTACTAAATAAGGGTCTGACCTTTATACCATCATTGACATCTGATTTGAATGAATTTATAACAGACATTAGACTTTTTTGTAGAAACATCTTGTTGAAATGCTTTTTTGGTCAAAACAACACCTACGAACCCTCTCTCAGAAAGCAAAGTACTTTTACTCCAGTAAATCATCCATTGGTTGCGCTCTTTTCAAGATTATGTGAAGAAGAGATCTTTGAAACTAGGAACTCTACTAATAAAAAGAAATGTACATTTTATAACATGACAGCCAAAGAAAATGAAGCTTTAAAACAACTTAGACATTTAGATAATTTAGTTATAAAACCAGTAGATAAAGGAGGATGCATAGTCATAATGGAAGCTGAGTGGTATAAGAACAAAATGACAACAATGTTGGAAGACCAACACACATATAAAAAACTGAATAAGAAGGATGTTTCAACAAGAATTACACTCTTTCATAGCATTTTATATGAAATGTTAATGGAAAGACGTATTACTCAAGAACAATATGAATTTTTTGACACACCTCATCCTTTATACCCTAGTATAAGAGGAATACCCAAAATTCATAAAGACTTACATGATCCTCCTTTACGACCCATTGTCTCTGGTAGAGAATGGATAATGGAACTGCTACCTATGTTTATAGAAAATGAGTTGAAAAAGGCATTACTGTTTGCAAAGACAGTTCTGAAAGATACCGGCCAATTTTTGAGTGATTTTTTCGAACAAACTAAACACTTGACAGTGTTTGAAAATCTTATATTGGTAACCACGGACATTACCAGTTTGTTCACAGTTATTCCTAATGACTATGGTTTGCATGCTATTAACATTTTCCTAAGAAGACACAATATAGCAGCAGATTCAATATGTGCTCTGCTAGAGCTTGTTCTAGAAAACAACATCTTTATCTATGGAGAAGACTTCTATTTACAAACATGGGGAGTAGCCATGGGTACGCCATGTGCTAATAGTTATTCAAACTTGGTATTAGCAGAATGGGAGCAAGAAACCATCTTCTCGGAAAATAACATATGGCTCCCACATCAACTATACTATGGTCATTTTGTTGATGATGTCTTTATCTTATGGCAAGAAAAGATGGAAGAGCTGAATAGCTACATTGATTACATTAATGGAAGTGCTAATTTTCTTATATTCAAAGCAAGTCCATCATATTAAGAAATAGATTTTTTGGATGTAAAAGTCCACCTAATTTCTAAGGAAGTCATAAATACAAGCATCCATAGGAAAGACACCTGGAGAAATCATTATTTACATAAACAAAGTATGCACCCTGGACATATCTTTAAAAACATTTATGAAAATCAAGTCCTACGGGCATCTAGATTATGCACTAAAGATGAGGAATTCATTGAAGAACAATGCAAAGTACAGAGATACCTTAAGGAAAGGTCCTACTCAGATAAAAATGTAAGACTCAAACAAAATTTTCAGGAAATAAGGAAAGGCAGAGGCCAACCTTATTTCTCCAAGAAGAACACTTCTTCACAGCAAGCCATTGTTTCTGATAACCATATTCCACAGTTAAATTGTCTGTTAACTTATAGTTCAGACAATAAACAGATATGTGATATAATAAGAAAACATTGGTCAATATTAACAATGGATGAGAAAATTAAACATATAGTAAGAGAGCAACTGAGATTTCAGTATAAAAACAAAGAAACATTTGAAAAAACTCCTATGCAATAGAGATGGTACCACCACACAAAATATATGTTCAGACAGAAGGGGCACTTTTAAATGTAGTAGATGCAAAGCCTGCCCTTACATTGACAGTTCGAATGTCTTTGTCTCCACTTATGGAAATAAACAATATCACTTCAATGTATATGCTGATTGCACCACAGCACATCTAGTGTATTTGGCCACTTGCCGTCAATGCAATGCTTTTTACATAGGCAAGACAGATCAGAAGCTTAAAGATTGTATACCACGATACTTAAGAGATATACGACAAAAGGAACCAAACAATGCACTAGCAGTGCATACAACACAACATCCGACTCATTCCTTCCATTTTAAAGCAATTGAAACTGTTATCCAGACCAATAGAGGAGGAGATGTCCATAATCAAACTGAACTACGTGAAATATCTTGGATAACTAATAGAGCAAATCGTCCCCCTGGATTAAACACTATAGTTCCATTGAAACCTATATTAAAAACTAGAGGGAATACTATTACCACTCAGAATCACTAGACTTATAATTTACTCATGTTTATTTAGATCAAATCAATATTTATATTTTTTCCTTTTAGCTGACATTATGACATAATAACATGTATATATTTTAGTTTTGTTAGTTTCAAATACAAAACAACAAGCATATTAACAAGCTTAATAAGCATAATAATATTCAGTTATTACATAAATATTTATTAATTCTGATATGGAAAGTATTTTAGATCTGAATATTGCTTTTCACTAAGGCTGTGTGCATGTTCTCGCTTCATAATAGTGATAGTTCCACAACAGGTATATTTGGACATTGTTTTCTATCAAGGCAGTGAATAGGGACATCATTCCATATATTTATATATCTAGAGATTATTTAGTGAATAATGGACTCTTTATTTATGTAGTAAAAGGATATAAAATTGTAATGTGCAGTTATGCATTTCTGTGCTGATGGAAGCAGAGTTGGCAGAGTGACCGTGCTTTTGGCTGTGTCAGTAATATTTTAAATGTTTGGTAGTTATAGATAATAATTGTTTCATATATCTGGAGAAATAGATAACTGTAAAAGAAGATTTTATATGCCAGAAAGGCGACCTGTTAGTTGAAATTAATTATAGTAAGTTTATATATGACAAACAAAGAAAAATAAAACAAATGCTTTTGAAAAATCTTTAAAAAGCTACTATTACACTTTGGCCACTGGATGGCAGCAAAGTGGAAACAGGGAAGCCATAAAAATAATGGAAACAAATGCATCTGAAAAACTTTTAAAAAGCTAGTATTACACTTTGGCCACTGGATGGCAGCAAAGTGGGAACAGGGAAGCTATGCAAAACTAAATCTATTGGAATGATACATTCGGCACTTATAGCCAGTAAAAAACTAGGCAGAGAAGTTCATATTAGCATATAGTTGAAGTAGGATGGGCCAACATAGTATATTATCATATTTTTGGCGCCAATTTTAAATCATAGCTATTGGCTACTTAGTAGTGCAAAGAAAGATTACTGCATATTCTAATAAAGACTAAGAATGATTTGACATGATTGGTTTAGAAGTCAATTGATTTTAAACCTTATTGGTTAGTTTTTAGTATAAATATTGAGCATTGCTACCAAAAGATAACGATCTGAAGAAGGCTAAACAGCTGAAAGCGCTTATCGTTTTATCACTATGGAATTTTAATGCTGTTTTTATTTTTTTCATTAAATTTGCTTGCTGTTTGACACACGACTCTATCGTGGTGAATTTTTTGCTGTGGTGGAATACCAGAGGTCTTTTTCTTCGTTTGCATGTTATGAAAGGTAGAAAGTGCTACTGTTGATACATGCCATGTATTTATATACTGCAATACAAAGGACCTGACACATATACAGAACTTGTAATAACCAACACTGCTGTTAAATAGAACAATGACCAAAAAAACAAACGTTGAGAGCAAAAACCTTTATCAAAAACAAAGCTTTCAGGCCAAAACCCTTTTTCAGTTAAGCATTGAAAAAGGGTTTTGGCCTGAAAGCTTTGTTTTTGATAAAGGTTTTTGCTCTCAACGTTTGTTTTTTTGGACATATACAGAACTGTCACTTTGACCAGAATATCAAAAGAAGAGTGTGCTGCTATGCATACTTACAGATGTCTAACTATATCAGATGTGAGATGTATGTACATGTAAAATGAGGGACATGGTCATGTAACATATAGTAACATGCACATTAGTCAAGGCAAAACTTGTGTAAGCATTCCCTTGATAACTGGGTTGTGTCTGTAGAAAAGTCAGTATATACATATGTACATGATGTATGCATGTGCTGTGCACATCATGTAAGTATGTATGTGTATTAGGAAGACCACAATGAATATGTAGTCCATAGAAGACATAGCCCAAAGCAACTTACATGTCAGCAGTATTCTATAATGAGATCAGCTACAGGTGAAATGTATCACCTGTCATTTAAAAATTATTTGAGTATAATGCATTTTTAGCAGTGTTGTGTTTTTCTGCTTTTCCCGGTTAGGGGTTGCCACAGCGAAACTCCGGTCCGCTAATGATTGGCAGTAGATTTTTACATGCCGAGTTGCTAGCTCTGATGCACAACCTTCAATGAAGGTACGCCCATCCATGCATGTCTCCACACAGAAGACGCTTTAGCTGAGAATCGAACAAGACAACGTCTTACTGTTCATATTATGCAGATTTTTGCCTCATATTCGATCTGATCTGTTCCTCATAATATCTGTGGTTTGTAAATGTTGCAATGCTTGATATTTGATGACAGCTGCAGGTTCTTGGGTTTGATTCTTGGCTGGGGTTCCTTCTTTGTGGGGTCTGTATCTTCTCCCTGTGTTTGTGTGGGTTTGCTTTTGTGTCCTCCCATGTTACAAAGACATGTCTGCATTATTTCTTCCTTGTCCTCTGCTGCAAATTGTTTATTTGTTCCAAGTCAGACTGTCCTGATTAAAAATGTTAAATAAAATTGACAGGCATTTGAATTTCAGACTTAAAGGTTCATTAGTTACAGATTTCTTTAATGTGGAATTATTTAGATGACTGACTTCAGAGATTGTGCATATTTACTGATAATGGACTGTTACTGGAAAAATGTTCAAAACAAATTTAAAACATCCTGTAACAAGTGTACTGTATTGTACAAGGAATATAATTTTAGTACAATGAGGAAGGTGTATCAAAGAGCACATGTATGTTTCATATGCAAGGAGCCTATGATTGAAAACAGCCCAAAATTAATCTTTATCTGCCACTGGCAAAATGTATTTAATGCTAAGTTTTCATTGTGAGACTGCATTGCTTTGTTTAACAGATGACTTAGTGTTTGTGCTGTAAAATACAAGATAAAACTTTCAAATGAAGTCCAACAAAGAATGAATAGATTTTAATTAGGCATAGCCAACCTCTCAACTGTCGTCCATAACCTGTACAGGATAAGAAACATTTTGAATATATTATAATTAGAACTGCAGTGCAAGGAGAAGTGGTTTGAGTTGAGTGCTTCTGGTTTTCTTATACTTGATTTTGACTGGCATTCCAGTAATGTATTTAAAAGTAATTTATTTTGTTTCCATCTAGATATATTCTTCTACACTTATTTTTGTCTTGATTGGACTTTCATAATGATGGTTTGCCACACTGATATTATGAGCATCCTTCCTGCTGCAACTGCCACACAATACACATTGAAATACAAAAGTGTGTTAAACTACACCTCTGAATACAGTACAGCATCACACTGTCCATCGCATTTTGCCCTGAAGTGATCCTTGTTAAACACATTATACTACCTGTATGACATTACACAAATATAACTCATAAACAGGTGAAACACTAACATCTATTATTAAGTAAACAGCTGAATATTTACATTTCATATGCAACAACTGTACACTGGCCTGTAACCATTGTTGTTATCCTCCATACATAATCACTAACTCCACTGCATGGATGATGACAGACACTAGCTTTCAGAAGCCAGTTGTATTAAGTTTGGACAAATAAGATCAAATGACAATAACTATCTCATAACATTGATTACTTAAAATTCTTATCTGCTATATCACTATACTGGGCATGCTCATAAAGATGTATAGCAATGAATGCATTAACATCATCTACCCAACACAAAACCACAATGAAGTATTATAACACAGGTCCAGCCTCACTTTGTGACCATTTTACATCATGACACACATCATCTATATCCAGAAATATAGCAGGATATTGACACCCAATTGAGATCTTGCATATACTAGCCTATGTGCAGTGACAGACAATGTTGCCAACTGCATTTGCACAGTAGAAAGCACTTAAATGGCCTGACAGAGAATTTGGGTATGAATGTTTCAAAGTACACTACAGATGTGAAACATGGCAGTGAGACTTTGTTGTGTGTGATTGTCAGTCCACTGTGAATTCATCTTATGCTTTTTGGATGATATATGATTTATATTTCAAATTAAATACTGTCACCTGTGGCCATGCTGTCTGGTATGTTGGATGGCAATCATACATGTAATCTTCTGACGGACAGATATTACATTACCTTTTCTATTATGTTGGTACTAATCAGTGTTATTAATAGATATCATAGGCCCTTATAAGCCTAGCCAAAAGTTTAGCCCATGTTTAGACAAGTCAGCACCCAAAGCCCCTATCCAGCAGGGACACAGATGGAATCCCAAGGGAGTATTTTCTGTTTCCCATTCAGTTATCAAGGTTGCGCTTAAAAAGGGACAATGAGGTACTCTGCTTTACGTGGAGAGGGAGTCTATTCCACAGATGGGGGAGTCTCTGGGACACAAATATGTCCCACCAACAAGTCCTATTGATATCACAAACCAGGTTGAGGTCACGCATGTGGGTTACTCGAGTAGAGCCTGACTTGCGGATATGCAGCAGTCCCATCAAGACAGGGTCTGAAATTGCTTTGGATGCCAGACAAAGGTCACCTCTGAGGAGTCTGTATAAAACTGAGTAGATGGACAGGGTTTTTAGCCTATCAGTGTAGGGTAGATATTTGAGGCCCTGGATTCTCCTGGTGATGCTTTGGATGCTAGACAGAGGTCACCTCTGAGGAGTCTGTATGAAACTGAGTAGAGGGACAGGGTTTTTAGCCTTTCGGTGTAGGGTAGATGTTTGAGGCCCTGGATTCTCCTGGTGAGGAACCGCTTTATGGTCGGATCCTACCAGGGAGGATGATACTGTAGGAGTGCTGCAGTGGTTACTCATGTTGGTTAATACCAAGTCCAACTTATTATCACCTCTTGTGGGGGTATTGACTAGCTGTTCCAAAGCATTTTCACTGATAAAAATCGAGGGATCTCTGGGCATTTGTGTTTTGGCATGAGTAGCTTTTCCAATCTCTAGTTGGGTAGTTAAAGTTTCCCTGGATCAGGGTAAAAGGTTGAATCGTGATAGATGTGAAGGGGTCCAGATAGGTGGAGTGGGCATCTTGAGTCAAATTTGGGGGCCTGTAGCTAGCTATGATTTGAATAGGGGTCTGTCAACTGTTAACTGCACCTGGAGTGTCTCCTGTGCGTCATACTGTTTGACCAGCCTGGAGGTGTGTGTGTCTTTAATCTATATTGAAAATCCACCTCCTTTGGCTTTGCTGCCCACAGTTTGGGGTCTGAATGTATGATAGGATGAGTAACCAAGTAAGGCTGGGTTGCTCTTCACAGCTTTGAACCAGGTTTCATAGGTTCATAGGTTCATAGGTTCATACTAGGCTATCTGCCCTAGAGCATTTATAAGCCTAGCCAGAGTGTGTGTGGCTTTCACCACCCCTTAGGTTTATACCCATTAGTTTGCTGTGCCTCTGTCCAGTAGTGGCACAGAGATGATCCCCGGGGTAAACCTATGATCTCCCATCCACTCGTCAAGATTCCTCTTGAACAGGGCCAGTGAGGGGCTCTGCCTCACATGGACCAGGATTCTGTTCCATAGTGTAGGGAGTCTCTGGGTGATGAATCTGTCCCTCCAGCACGTCCTATTTATATCCGTGTTGAGGTTTAAGTTTCTTGCTGTCATGGCTCTGGTGGATTTGGATTTTTTGAGGTGGAGCATGTCCATTAATTCCGGGTTGGACATGGCCTTGTATGTCAGGCACAGATCACCTCTGAGCAGACGGTATGCGACTGAATAGAGCTGGAGTTTCTTCAGTCGGGCAGCATATGACATATGTTTGAGCCCCTTTATCCTTTTGGTGAGGAACTTTTGGGGTCTTTCCAATTGCTGCAGGTGACGGGTAAGATACATTCCGAATGGGGCGTTGTACTCGATCATTGGTCTGATAAGTGAAGAGTACAGGGGCACAATGACCTCCCCTGATCTGGATGTGAATCCCTTCATGATCAGGTGGGCAATGTAAAAGGTCTTCCTAACCACTTTGGCAATGTGAGTGTCAAATGAGAGGTTTCTGTCAACTTGGGTCCCCAGGTCCCTGATAACCTCTTCCGTGCTTAATGGATTACCACCTATGTGGTAACTAGGGGTTACCTTGTTTTTCCCAAAGGGTATGACTATACATTTTTTGGCATTTAGCTTAAGGCCATGGCTCTGGCACCAATTATCCATTTCTATGAGACCTCTCTGAAGGATGTCTGTGTCCGATGGAGTATCAATTATGGCGCCCAGTTTGCAGTCATCTGCAAACTTTGTCAGCCACAATCCCCTATGTTTGCCTGCACTTCTGAAAAGTAAATGCCGAACAAGAGGGGGCCCAGGACTGAGCCCTGTGGGACACCACTTGTGACCGGCTTAGAGTCTGACATGGCACCAGCAACTCTAACCCTATGGGTTCTGTCCTTGAGCCAGTTTGCAACCCATCTTGTGACATATGGGTTTACATTTAAGCTGGTGAGCTTTTCTATGATACCCGAGTGGGGTATTGTGTCGAAGGCTTTTGCAAGGTCAAGGTAGGCTGTGTGAACTGCCTTACCCTCATAAATGGCCTTAGTGACTGTTTCAAAAAAGTTGACTAAGTTCAAGAGGCAGGATCTGCCCTTGACAAAGCCAAATTGGGTAGAATCCAATGTCTGTAGGTCCCCAATGTCTTTATTTATGAGTTTAATTATGATCCTCTCCATAGCTTTGCAGACCAGGCTCGACAAGCTTATGGGGCGGTAATTTCCGGGGTCCGTAGAAGCACCGCCTTTGTGGAGTGGGACCACAGTTGCCGTACACCACTCTTTGGGTACATATCCTGTGGTAAGGCTAAGATTAAACAGCAGCCTTATGTGTGGGTTTAGTTCCTCATTGAGTTCATGTAGCACACAGCCGGGGACGCCGTCCGGTCCCATTGATGCTGTGTTTTTTGCTTTAGAGAGAGCAGCTCTCACCTGGGCATCTGAGATGTTTGGGAGGCTACACTCTGCTGGGATAGTTATTTCTCCCTTTGGGGGGGAGGGAGGGGAGAAATTTGCACTGAACCTGTCTGCCAGTATGTTGGCAATGTCTGTGGGTTCAGTGATTTTTGTATCATTTTGGACTAATTCTGAGCATATCTGGGAGTTTCCACCCAGGTTTCTAACATAGCTAAAGAAGGCCTTATGATTGTCTTTTGTGTCTTTAGCGATTTTTCTCTCAAAGTTGGCCTTGGATGATTTTATGAGTGATCATAGTTTTTTACTAGTATTGATCAGGGATGCCTTCCCTTTTAGGGATTTTGTTCTGTCATGTAGTAGCGTTCTCCTCTTGTTGTAAAGTTTGTTTATGGCTGGGGTCCACCAGACCGGGCGCTTGCCTTTGGTGGAAAGGGTCTTGATTTTATTTGGGATTGCTTGATCCATGCATTCCTGGAGGTGCTCATAGAAAGCATTTGTAAGGGTTTCAGCAGCATGGGTTGTGGTTTCCACTGGCTTGGGGGCCTTGAAGGATACCACTCCAGTCTTAAGAAGTGTGAAGTTGGCTTTTGAGAAGTTCTTCACAGTGGTCTTTTTTGCTGGATGTGGATCTCTAGTGAGATTAATTTATGGTCTGATCTCACCAATGAGGGATATACTTCTGTTGTGGAGCATTTAGTCCCCCTGTTTGTGATGATTACGTCTAGTATATTTTCTCCTCTTGTGGGAATGGTGACTAGTTGTTCCATAGCATTTGAGTTTATGAACTCCAGAAACCCTTGTGGCAAGGGTGTTGGGGCTTGAGTAATGTTCCCAGTCTATGTTTGGGTAGTAGAAGTCACCCAATATGATGGTATTTGGAGAGACATTCATACTCTCCAGTGTTTTCAGGAAGGCTGTGTGGGGTTCCTGAGTTTGAGAGGGTGGTCTGTAGCATGCTACAAACTGTAGGGCAGTTTTGCCTATGGTTAGTTGCACCTTGATGGTCTCAGATGCTTTGTGCGTTGCCACCAACCTGGAGGTGTGGGTATCCTTGATGAATATGGATACTCCCCCTCCTTTTGTGGTGCGGTCCGGGTTTTGGGGCCGGAACGCATGATATGAGGTAAAACCTGATAGTGCCGGGGTGCTCTCAGGAGCCTTGAACCAGGTTTCAGTCACAGCACAGACATCGATGTTCTCCATACTGAGGAGGGCTTCGAGGGCATGCATCTTGAGTTTTAGACTTCTGGCATTGAGCAGCATTACCCTTAGTTTTTGTCCATTTTTGTTTTCTAGGGCAGTAGGTTTATCATTTGAGCCTTGCCTAAAAAAAGGCACTATGGGGGTGGCAAGAGCCTTTGCCAATATCCAGAAGCCCAGGGGTGACAGGTGCAAGCCATCCCTTGTCAAGCATGTCATCCCAGGCAGACAAACATTGGATCCCCTTAGAATGACACCAATAATTAAGCCAATTATTAAAGCTGATCATTTTGTCTCTGTATTGTGGCATCATTCTTGGTGAGGGTAGGATACTGCTCAGGGTCAAGGTCATACTGGCCTGGGCTACATAATCTGAGAGCTCCTCTATGTCTCTTTTCATGTAGTCCAGGGAGGTACGTCTCAGGTCGTTCACACCAGCATGGACAATGACGGAGTCATACTTGTAATTGCTGTGGAGTGACCTGAGTGCTTGTGTTATGTGGTGGATTCTAGCGCCCGACAGGCAACTTACTGTGACCTTTTCCTTGTTCAGTCTGGTGATTGGGACATCAGTGTGTCTGACTATGGAGTCACCTATTACAAGTGTGTCTGGCATTGTGATTGGCCTTAAGGGATGTGACTGTTTAGCACACTGACTTTGTGAACTATGTGTTGCATGTGTTATGTCATGAGGTGGCGGTTGCTTGGGTGTCTGCTTTGGAGGCCTCTGTTGTTTTGGTAGATTTTTGATCAGTACCTCCGAGTATGTCTTTGTGTGTTTATGTGTTTGATTTGTGGTTGTGATAGTTCTATGTGAGACTGGGTTTGTGGTGTGCGTGTTTACCTTCTCCTCCTGTCTGGTCTTGCCAGTCCTGAGTTGAGAGAGCTCAGCCTCCAGTTTGGCTATATAGTTGCATCTCTCGCATGTATTGTATTTGAACCAGGTTTCTGTGACTGCACAAATGTCAACATCTTCCAGGGTTAAGAATGCATGCAATGAGTTCAGTTTCATGTTTAGACTCCTAGCATTTACCAGTATGACCTTTAATTTGCGTTTTGTTGAAATTTTCATATTGGTTGTATCGACCTCATGACTTTTCCTAAAAAAGGCACTATGGAGAGGCAAGGGCCTTTGCCAGAAGCCTGAAGCCCAAGTGAGGCAGATGCAGGCCATCTCTAGCAAAGCATTGTGGTCTGTCAGTCATATCATCCCAGGCTGTCAGGTACTGGATCCCTCTAGAATGACACCAGAAACTAAGCCAATTGTTAAAGTCAATAATTTTCTGTTTGTAGTGAGGCATCATTCTGGGTGATGGTAGAATGCTGCTTAAGGCTAGGGACATACCTGCCTGAGACACATATTCAGCCAGCTCAATCATGTCTCTCTTCATATAGTCCAGGGAGGTACCTCTCAAGTCATTCACCCCAACACAGACTATGACAGAGTCATAACAGTACTTGTTGTTGAGAGACTTCAGTGTTTGTGTGATATGGTGGATTCTGGGACCTGACAGACAACTAACCATGACTTTCTCCTTATCCAGCCTGGTGAGAGACACATCTGTGTGTCTCACAATGGAGTCTTGTATGACTAATATGTTGGGTTTATGGCTAGGCCTTAGTGGTTGCAAGACACAGGTGTGTGGACTATACGTGGTATGTGGTGTGGAGGGTTGTGGAATTCACATGTGTTTTTGCCTTTGAGGACTCCTTTGTTTGGGTTTGGTTTTGTTGAGAACCTCCATATATGTGGGTGTCATACCTCTCAACTGTACTGAATTTCTTATTTTGTGCCAGTTATGAGGTCCAAATAATGAGGTGCCACGATTCCCAAGTGACACCCCTTAATTTCCGAATTTCCCGGCTTTTTTTTTTTTTTCAATAATCCAAAAACACTTCCGTAGCAATTCCAGTACCAGTAAAGGATTCCCAAGCATAAAACCAGCAAGTTATAATAAACATTTATTCAATTCACCCACCAAAATTGAGGCTTTCCTATTAAATCAATGAAAGTTTAGCTTGTCAAAATGTAAAACATCGACAGCTAAACTCCGAAACAGCAAAACCACGAATGGCCACCTAAGCAAATTTTTTCCCATAGAAAAAACTCGCTTGGCCGATAGACACCACAAAAACCATTAAACTCTAATTAAGTTGGGGGCTTCACCCCCCCACACACACACACAAACACCCCTAGCTAAATATACTAACTCCGAGATCGCTCTGCTTCGGGGAATAGGGCAAATTCTCAGTAATGGCTAAGTTAATTTTTTCCCTGAGAAAAAATTCGCTTAGCTGGCCATTTGCGATTTTGCTGTTTCAGAGTTTAGCTGTCGATGTTTTACATTTCAACAAGCTAAACTTTTGTCAATTTAAGAGGGAATCAAAATTGAGCACTTTTGTGTCCTAGACCCAGCAAGTTCTTCAGCATAAACATTACATTCCTACCATTTAAGTAGTCACTTCCCCTCTCCCAGTGGACTGTCATCATTACATCACAATACTTAATTACGCTTAAAAAAATATATATGTAAACACACATTATTTGCACAAATATTTATATGTTTAAAACATAGTTGAATAAAACACATTAAAATTATATATGTTTAACCAAACCAAGTTCAAACACTCTAGTTTCCTCTTATTTCTAATACTGTTTTAATAATTTTTAATCATTTTTATCATTTCTAATAATTACTTGCTCTTAATTTTAAG
Organism: Protopterus annectens; assembly: GCF_019279795.1. Classification (NCBI taxonomy): domain Eukaryota; kingdom Metazoa; phylum Chordata; order Ceratodontiformes; family Protopteridae; genus Protopterus; species Protopterus annectens. Next base: position 878,530,010 of record NC_056735.1, on the reverse strand, counting down.
GCTGGGGTTAGTGAGATGTGATCATTTAGTTCTGGAGGAACACAAGCTTCTAGCTGCAGTTGCAATATAAGTTCTCAAAATTTTTTTTTCAGATTTTTTTGGGCTGACTTCATGTACAGAGGTATGTGTGATGACATCAGCTCCATGAACAGCCTGCCCAGCTTCTCCAGGAAAGGACAAGTAAAAAATTCAACTTCTTTATAAGCTGCATTTCAATTACCGCTCAATGTGAACAGCTCTTTTCTTTCATAAGCATTTCAATGACTGGTTCTATAAGCTGCAAGTGTGTGTTGGAGCTGCATGTCTTAGTATTTTAATTTTGTATGTGTGTGTGTGTGTGTGTGTGTGTGTGTGTGTGTGTGTGTGTGTGTGTGTGTGTGTGTGTGGAGCATTTCAATTACTGGTCACACCAGGTCCATACTGCTCTTCTTACTAGTAGTTGATATCTGTTTAGGAGTTGCATTTCAATTACCGCGTGTGTGTGTGTGTGTGTGTGTGTGTGTGTGTGTGTGTGTGTGTGTGTGTGTGTGTGTGTGTGTGTGTGTGTGAACCTTATACTTTAGGTACAAGGAGCAAGAGCCTGAGTTCTCTACCCATAATGCCACTTCTGATTGAAGGGTTGTAGCTCTCAATTGTACAAATTTTCACAGAATGCCTGGAATGTTTGGCTCATACTTTTGGTCTGTTCCTCTTAAAATTTAGATGGTGTAGCGGTGCAGCAGTAGTGTTGTTGCCTCACAGCAAGAGGTTCTCTGGTTCAATTGTCAGCTGAAGTGCCTTTTGTGTGGAGTCTGCATGTCCTCCCTGTGTTTGTGTGGGTTTCCTATGAGTGCTCTGGTTTACTCCCATAATACAAAGACATGTATCTAGAGCCTCTGCTGAAAACTGGCTTTGTTCCAAGTCAGACTTTCCTGGTAAACAAATGTTAAATAAAAAAATGTGTTTTTCTGGCAAATCAGTAAGAAGTGAATTCACTAAATAATGATAGCCATTTAAGTTTCAGTCTTCCTATCTTCTAGGAAACACATGGTAACACAACATTTTATTCTAGCAAATTTCTAAGATTATACAATCAATGTTGAAAACGTGTCTCCGGTTTTGGCCCTTTGTCCCCCCCCCCCCCCAGTACATTTTGGCTTTTTCCTGATTTCTTGTGCTGCACAGTTCTTCAGGCAAAGAGACGTTTAGTACTGCTTATGCAACATCTACTACCATTGTTAGTAGCACAACAGGTAGTATACTTGCTTTTGCTGCAGAAGGCCACGAGTTCTACTCCCACATTATGTTGATGGATTGCTGATACTGTACTGTGTTGTACTTTTAAAGAGGGTGGATGCTGCAGTCCTGAGAATGTCTTCCTTTGGTGAAGATACCTAGTAACTATGAACCTGTTATCAGTTTACCATCCATTCCCTACTGAAATATTACTAGCTTATCATTTTTTAATGTAACGTATGCAATTTATTCTTCAAGAGCAGCAGGCACTTTACATGTAGATGAAACAATGAAATATAAAGTTGTTTGCTAGCAGCAACCTCTTCATTAGTTACAGATCTCTTTAATGTGAAATTATTTAGATGACTTTTACTTCTGCAGAGATTGTGCATATTTACTGATACTAGTGGATTGTAGAAATTTGAGTAGACTTTTATGATGGAAATGTTCTGAATTGGACGGTTTTGTCATCATTGGTTCATGCACTTTGTTTCACTGCTTACTGGAAAAATGTTCAAAACAAATTTAAAATGCGTTCTAAAAAGTGTGCTGTATTATACAAGGAATATAATTTAATACAGTCAGGAAGGTGTATCAAAGAATGCATGTATGTTTTGTGTGCAAGGGGTCTATGATTTGAAAACAGCCCAAAGGTAATCTTTACTCACCACTGGCCAGATGCATTTTCTTTGAATGTGGGTTTCAGTGCTGTTTCAAGGGCAGAGAAGTTTTAATGCTAAGTCCATTTTCATTGTGAGACTGTATTGCTTTGTTTAGCAAATTTCTATTAGTGTTTGTACTGTAAAATGTAAAATAAAAGTTTTAAATGAAATCCAAATAATCATTATAGAAGTAAAGCAGTATGCACATTACAGTGTTTATGGTAAATGGGGCAACATAGCCAAGTAATGGGACATTGGAATGGCTGCAGGGAAACTCTGGGGCTATATTTTGGTTATCTGTTCTTCAGTTTGCATTTGAAAGTTAGTATCCCACAATTTTATTGGAGTGGGTGGGTTTACATAATTATATATGCACATTTTATGTTGATTAGTGTACAGATTTGTGCCTATTTTTCCTGGGCCTTTATCCAGATTTTTGATGTTTCCAGGTTGAGAGGTATGGTGGGTGGGTGTTGTGTAGTTGTGGATAGTGTTTGAGGTGTAGTGATTGTGCTGACAACCTTCTCAGTGCCAGATATAGTGGCTTGTGAGGGAGACCATAGACTCTAGGGTCTTAATGTAATTGCATCACCCACAGATTATGTTTCTAGGTGGTAGTAGTAGATGGTTGTCCGTATACATGATGCAGTTGCTAAACTGTCTCAGGATGCTCTTATCAACCAGGCTGGCAGGAGAAACCATAGGAAGTCATCCATCCATATTTGTCAGAATCTAAGAGAGAGAGAGGCCAGGGGGAGCTAAGAGGTAGGTCTAAAGCCCAAGTGCTTAAACCAAAACTAAGAGGCTTAGAATAACACTTACAATTTAAACAGGAAAACCAAACAGTAATAAATGCAGCAGATGCAATTGAACACTTTAGAGAACAAGTAGCAGGAAAAGCAAGATGAAGAATAGAGTAGGAGGAGGAAACACAAATGCTGTAAAAGTAGCAGAATAAAGTGTTTTTTTTAGTAAAGTGGAAAGGGAGAAAGGAGGAACAGAAGGTAACTATAGGTTAAGAAACTAAGGGGGTTGGCCTTCCCAAATGTTCTTCTTGTATTAGGCAGAATGAGTTAATGAGACTGGACTGGGAGGAGTGTCCCAGATAAAATTTACAGTAGAGGTGGGCAACTGCAAATCCACCAAGTTTAAGGTCAAGAAAACAATAGGGAGGGAGGTTGGGAAATTAGCTACTAGCTATACTATTTTAGACAGAAAGCACTACAAAAATGTTTATCACAGCAGAAAAAACAGTTGTAAGACACTAAATGATAGTTTTAAATAGAAAAAGGAGCAAAGAGACTCTAAAGAATATTTTTAACTGCAAACAAATCAGTTATATGATGCACTCCATGCAGGAAAATCAGAACAAACAGATGCTTAACAAATGGAGAAAATTTCCAGTTAATACCTTTCACACAGTGAAACTAGCTAAAAAGCTTTACAAACAGTGAGGCAGTAACAAAAGTGTTTTAACAGGTCCAGCAGAGCAGACAACTGCAGTACAACAGCACAGATTGGTTTATTGCAATAAAATATAGTAAAATGTAGCAGCAGACAATAAAAAGTGCAATAAAAAGTCGGCAGCAGACAAAAAGTACAGTAAATGGTAAGAATAAGCAATAACTAGTAGAAATAAGTAAGAAAACAGGATACTTATTGTTATATATCACAGATCAGAGTTGTGGTCAGCACCCCTTCTCCGTTCAGCTCAGTGTGAATAAGCAGAATTCCTCTCAAAGGTAGGGCTTAAGTAGAAGATTCAACCTGAAACAACTTAAAAAAAGCTCAAAAGAATCTATGAAGTGCTTACTCCAAGCCCCAGAGCAGCCAGCCTTTACCAGCCAGTGACCAATCAACATAGTACTCTCACTAAAGTGAAGAATGGTTTCTGCTAATCCATGATGGTCTGAAAAATGTGCTCAGAACAAGCAGCCACTGCAAACAAGCAACCAGGCCCAGAGACAGCAATTCTGAAACTGGACTATGCTACAGCTACTACCTACACTATTTTAGGCAGAAAACACAACAGAAATGTTTACCACAGCAGCAAAAACAGCAGTGAGACACTAAATAAAAGATATAAACAGAAAAAGGTGCAATGAGACTCTAGAGAATGTTTTTAACTGTAAACAAATCAGTTATATGATATACTCCATGGCAGGAAAATCAGAACAACAAACAGATGCTTAACAAATGGAGAAAAGTTTCAGTTAATACCTTTCACACAATGAAACCAGCTAAAGAAGCTTTACAAACAGTGAGGCAGTAACAAATGTGATTTAAAAGGCTCAGTAAGGCAGACAACTGCAGTACAACAGTGCAGATTAGTTTATAGCAATAAAATACAGTAAAAAGTAGGCAGCAGACAATACAAAGTGCAATACATGGTAAGAATAAGAAACAACTAGTAAAAATAAGCAAGAAAACAAGATACTTATTGTTATATATCACAAATCAGAGTTGTGGTCAGTGCCCCTCCACCATTCAGCTCAGCAGCTGGGATATGATGTGTTGGTGAGACATACATTTTACAAACTATGACTGATATCACCTGGGAATTCAACTTATTACAAAAAAGAAAGCTGAACTGCTATAGTCTATTCATTCATTGTTAATGCCACAGGAGAACTAACAGTTTTAGTTTGGAACCTGAGATGTGAAAATTTCAACTTGACCGGAGATCTAATTCTGATAAGCCTGTATATGTTGTTATGTTATTGGAATTATATTTCGAGGAAATTACTTATTCCTGTAAAACTATTTTCTTTACATTGATTTGAGTGAGTCAAGTAACAGTTGTTGAGGAAGGGGCAATGCATAGTTTACAGAACATATTGTCTTACACACTTAATGACAATAATTGTAATGACTCACACTTTATCACATTAAATATTGGTAATATTACACATTTGCAAGTGTACTTTAAATTAAATATCATAAGTGTTTTGCTTAACACACCTCACGCAGAGTATAGTTACCTGATTTAGCATGCATTACACAGAGCTATGTAGCAAATTTCAATTGGTAACTTAATTGTACTTTAGCTTCATTTTTTAAAATAAAAAGTCACTGACAATACTTTATTTTGGCCCCTGAGTAAAACATACTGTAATCTGGATTTGAACCCTGCATTATCTCTGCTGCTACTCAGAAGTTACTGCATTAACACATTGAGCTACAGAGAAATTTATGTAAACGATATATTTTCTGCACTCAGTACTGTCCATAATGCTGATTGAAGTTGACTGACTCCAGTCACATTTGCATGATTGATGGTTATGTTTTGTGCATGCCAAATAACATTTTGAATTTTTGTCTTGAGATGTTAACTATTTATTGCTAGTCACTGCAACAATCAACAGTGAGCAATGCCAAGCATCTCGCTAAGAAGATAAAAACAATTGAAAAAAACATTAAACACTCTACTGATTTATCCACATGGTAACCCTCTAAAAATTAAATGTTGACAGTAATGATCACTAATTTCGCTGACAATAAAAATCTAGATTTGACCCCAGCAACTATGGCATTACTCTGAAAGAATCGCTGTTTTAACAGTGTTTACCACATGATAACTTGCATTTTTGTTGCACACCACCATGCCTTCATGTCATGAGACTTACTCATGAAGGAAGCCACACAGGAGCTTACATAACCTCATGTTGTACACAACATATACAACTAAAATGTACTCCTGTGTTAAGGAAATATGTTTCTGCCATGAGTACTTGTTTATACATATTTACAATGGTTTTAAGTATCCATATTTCACAATTCATTTTGCTGATGATTTTATTGCCTCAGACTTGTCCATGGTATATTTCTTACATTATGTACATAAAAATCTGCTATCACTATAATCACTAGCAAGAACACTGCAGAAAACACATATCTAAATTGTCTCCTTTATCATTGATTATACACACTTCTGTTGCTGTACATCAAACATTGGAAACTGGAATTGTACTTCAATTTCCAGGACAGGGAAATCTCTTTAACTGTGAATACTAACTTCAAAATATCCAGATATGGAACAAAATCCTGGATTATAAGGGCTGTTACTCATATCTTACTACATTACTATGTTGAGTCACAGGGAAAGCCACATAACACGTCTTTTTGACACTCAGCACTGGCCAGAATACTGACTGAAGTGCAATGGTGCCAGTTTTATTTGCACTACTGATGGCATTTTAAATAAAATTTTGAGATTTTGCCTTGAAGAATGAACTGTCATTCGCTGATACCCAACATTGAGAGTCACAGGGGGGCAGTGCCAAGTGTTTTGCAAAGAATGAAGCCCCCCAAAAACCTTAAAAATGACTTTTTGTCATAATTTCTCAACTCTGTGGTATTATGACATTGAAATGTTGACATTAAGGATCCCTCTGTCTAGAAATAAAAAATGAAAATTGCATTACCATAAGCACTGACAAGATTAACAGAGTTTGCCTCATCAACATAGACATTATGAGGTAGAGAAATCAGAATACATATACTCAGCTTTTTAAGTCTAACATTTTAGATTTAGGAAGCAATATACCAATGTTCTCACACTTGTCTTTTGTCCCTTCACTTTAGAAGTATGGCTGAATGAGATATTTTGCAAGTTATGTTACTCAAGCATGTCAGTGTACAAACAATCTATGCATTACAAGTATGTGTTCTTCCCCTTATTTTGTGACCATTATTCACTTTGATGCATTTGTAACATTATTGCATTATAACTTGCATTTATTTTTTAACTTTTCTGTTTGTATGTTTAAGTTATATATACTTGATATGAGTTACAGTCATTTTTTACTCAGAGGCACATTTACCTCGTAACCATATTTTCATAAATGAGGTGTAAAGGTTATCTCCTAAGTCAGTTAATTTAATCACAAACTTTACTGTAAGCGTATTCTCCCTGACACGCCCTCTGTAAGTGTACCACTAAGTAGCAGGAGTATTAAATGCTTACTTAGTCATGTAGCACTGCTAATGAGTCATACTTGCAAGCCTTTAGCTAGCCAGTTCTCGATACTCACTCTTATACTTGTAGGCCATGTGCATGGCATTTTGTATGTCCTCACACCATGTCTACTTCCCCAGCACTTCAAGTAGGTGGAGTGCTGCAGGAATGATGATGAAGTGACACATGATTTACATATTCCACGTATTCAGCAGGGCTAATCTGTACAATATAAGCACAACCTGGGCTAATGAACCTAATATACTGCTGTATGACTGAGTTTAAGTCATGTAATTGCATTCTTTTGGGAAAAACTTATTACAATTCTTGTCAACATATGTTATGTTATGTTCTTTGCAAGTACTACTTATGGTTATGATTTTAGTATGTTTTTCTAGAAAATTGAAACTGATGCCTGCATGTTGCCCATTTGTATTTCTATAGACGGTATAATAACACTTGTTATTGCAAAGATCCACAATTTATTTATTTATTATTTACTTGTCATTGTTGACTGGAAAAAGTCTGACTGGGTAAAATCCATTTTCATTGGAGGCCAGGGGAGAGAAACTCCACGTTTAAGTTACATATGATGCATATTTATAATTCCAGGGTAAAAACATCAATACATGAGCTTGTTTGCATGATTTTTAAATATTTCTTAAGAGAACATAGCATTTTAACACAAAAACAGAGAAATTAACATATATTAGCTAATTACTGAATAGAAAAATAGCATGCAATAACAATTAATGTACTTATAGCATGATGGGGCTATCTGAAAAAGATCAAACTGGGGTATTTTTGAGTTTAGTAATAATTTTGACAGACAAGTAAAATGTAGATTAAAAAAATTAAGAGCACTATGAAAGGAGAAATTATGGAAATGAGCAGGACGATAAGTGGACATAGAGAGAATTGCAGTTTGTAGTGGGGTATGAGAGATTAAGAGTTTAGGAAATAAGTGCAGTATGAGGAGGAGCAATAAGATACAAAAAGATTGGGAAGGAAAGTGGCTGGAAGAGTCAGCCAAAAGTAATTTGAGTAAAGTTAGCCAGGTAAGCAGGAAGAACAGAGCCATCTTTGGCATAGGTGCTGTTTAAGCAAAGTTTTGAAACTATTAAACATTTTCTATTTGTATTAACTGTGTGGGGATTTCATTCCAGAGTTTTGACATATTATGAGAGTAGACAAAGTGTTGAATGTCTTACTGATACATAGTAAAAGTTTACTGCTAGAGCGAAGGTCTCTAGTGGGTGAATAGTACAGTACAGTATTTTGTAATGCCGGGCATTTGTCTGGCAAGTACAATAGGTTGTGAGCAATGATTAATTGTGGGTGTATTAACTGGTTTGGGAGTTCAAGACAGTTTAATTGTTTTAATTCAAGGCATGTGGTATGTTTTATAAGGTTGGTTGGTTGCAAATCTAGCTATTTTGTAGTAGCAGGAGGCTAGTCTAGTTTTATAAGTAATGTTGATATTTGTAAGAATAGGAAAAGCATATAATACAGAAGAAAGGATATATGCTACTACTAAAATAATTCTTATGTGATCTGTCAGGTAGTGTTTGGCCATAAAGAGGGAGCACAGATGTTTGGGTGTTTTCTTGATGGAATGAAGTATGAGTTGATCAAATTTAAGGTCGTCATCTATTATGACTCCAAGTAGTGTAGTTTGGTTTATGGTTTCTATTTTTGTGTTATTACTTGAGGTAATATGAAATGCATGCTTCTGGTTGAGATGTTGTTTTAGAGTAAATAGCATAAGTTTTTTTGGCATTAAAACAGCAAGTTAAAATTCTGTAGCCATATTTCAATGTCATTGAAAGATTTGTGTGATTTCCTGTAATTTTGTTATGGATGGGGCAGAGCAGATAAGGGATGAATTGTCAGCATATTGTATGAGAGAAGCAAGTGTTGTAGCAGTATGAAGTTTATTTATGAAAACATTAAATAGAAGGGGCTGAGTATTGATCTTTGTGGAACACCAACAGAGATTGGTTGAAATGCTGAAAGGTTTTGTTGCCATTTAGTTACCTGATGATGATTGCATAAATAACTGTGAAACCAGGAGAGGGAGGGATAAGTAAAACCTAGCATTGCAGGTTCAGAGAGGAGCTTTTGCTGGAACACTGTGTCAAATGCTTTGAAAAAGAGAAGAAAAATTGAAGAAACAATGTTGCTCTCATTTCTGTATTGGTTTACTATGTTGGTGAAGTTGAAAAGGGCAGTAGTAGTAGTAGTAGTAGTAATAGTATTGTGGTTGGGCCTGAAACCATGCTGGGTGTTGGAGAGGATGTTGTGTTTGGTTATATGTATCATAAGCTGAGAGTGAATATATTTCATGATGATTTTAGAGAGGGATGATAGACTAGCAATAGACATATTACTCTTTTGAGTATACCCTTTGTGAAGAGGTATAATAATGGATTTTTTTCCAGATGGAAGGGACATAATTTTCAGTTATTGACCAGTTGATTAGAATGGAGACAGGGAAGGCTAGTGGTTCTGAACCAGTTGTGAGAAACTCTGTGGGAAGGTTATCAGCAGCTGAGGTTGTTGCTTTTAATTTGGCTAGTAATTTATTTATGGTTGATGTTGGGACAGGCTGAAAACTAAAAGATAGTGTGTTGCTCTCAAGAACAGATGGAAGTTGGAAGGGTGAAGTGAGGTGGTCATTGATTAGTAAAAGAACTGTCTGGATAAAATGAGTGATGAACTGAGTGGCAATGGAATCTTTGTTGTTTGAAGTAGAAGGACAGGGTTTAGTGGTATGGCCAGGGTGTGATAGTTTATTTAGAGAGGACTAAAAAAGCTTGTGGTTGTTTTGATGCTTTTTTGTAGATTACTATTGTATGATTTCTTGTCAGACTTAACAATGATCTTGGTACAGTTTCTGAGATATCCAAAATTTTTGTAAACGTGTTTTAATCTTATACCATTCTTTCCATGCTTTATCTCTTTGCAGCATGAGCTGTTTGGGCTCTTTTGTAAGCCGTGGTACTGTGTTATATTTTACCCTTTTTGTTCTGACTGGTGCTAAATAGTTTAGTATTTTAAGGAAGGTATAATTATAGGAGAATTAGTCTTAATACATTCCGGTTATAGTGGGGCAGGGATGTAATAAATGTGTTTTTGTCAAATTTGGTTACATTGTGTACTTGTTTATAGATTATTTGTTTGGGAGAACCATGTTATTGTCTGATTACATATGTCGGGAAGTGGTCACTTATAGTATCTGGCAAGCAACCAGAAGATTTTATATTATGGGAATTGTTTGTCAATATCCAGTCCTTTGCCGACTGCCTGTTAGTGCTTTTGTTGATTCTGTTGGTGGAACTTATCAGTTGGGTGAAGCCAAATAGATGAATAGAGTCCTTGTGATTGCTGCTGTTCATGGATTGCCAGTCTATATTTAGGTTGCCTAAGAAGAAGGTTTCCTGGGTTGAGAATGTCTGTAACGAGAGTTTTAATTTCTAAGATCTTATGTGACATGGGTTTATGGAAACATTTCTTGGAGGATATGAACAGATTTTTAACTTAGGAGAAGCAGAAATGCTAAAGTGACATTTCAGAAAATATTCTATGATCAGCTTATTGTATATGCCTAACATAAACGAGTCTTATCCCATTAGAAGTGGTTGTGTTCTTGCCGTTTGTGGTTGCTGGGTTGGGGTAGGGTATTTATAGGAAGTCTTTACTTTTTATTATATAAGTGAGTTATGGCTACACTTTTACAATGATCATTGACTTGTATTACATACAAAGGCTATGTTCTTCCCATGTCTTTAAGATCAACAGATGTCTGCATATAGAATATTATTTTATTTTAAAAGTGTCATTTCATACATGTGTTTCATTGTTAGTGCTGTTATATATTCAGGATACTAACAAATTTCTTTCCTCTTATTCAGCTCTGTTACTGCCTGGGAGGGGGGCTGGGGGATTTTTACAGTTATTTGTTAGAAGTGTGTATTCATATAGATTACTTATTTACAAGTTTTTAATGATGATGTCTGCATAATGAATATATATATATATTTTTCCCAATGTAGATTATCTTGTAAGCACACATCCCCCTGTTAATTTATCTGATAGCTATTTTTTTTTTACTTCAATACAGGAGTATGACACCTAAAGAAATATGGGCCAAGTAAACCTGAATTTTGCTGAGAATGAGGTAATAGTCCATGCCCTCCGTCAATATGGCTCATGCATCTTAATGAAAACCCTAGCTGACAAGCCCTGCTGCAACCATGTCTGGTGACAAGTGGTCATTTATGTAAATACTGTGGGTGACCTTGGCAGTGATTACCAGGCTATCAGACATTGGACCAATGACATGATACCCAAGGCAAAAAAAAGAGAACCAGTGCTGTTGTACCAGAATGGAGAGCTACTGAAGGTGGTCCTGCTACTGAGCTACCTCTCACTGAGATGAAGGAAATCCTGTCAACTGTAAGGGATCCATGCAGCTCACAGGAGTTTCCCAGTACTGTTATGGATGTGGGGACAGAGGTGGATCAAAACCAAAGGGTGTCTACTGTTGATACTCCAGGTATGCTATTCATTTATATATATTTTATAAAATTCATTTTTAGAATTATGAATAGTTGTCTTTTATACATCACTTTTTGTTTAATGTTTATCATACCTTTATCCATCTCCATTTTGATTATCCAGGTAAATCTGCTATTGAGGTTCCATGATCACCTGCAAATGGTAGGGGCATAACTATTTTTTTCTTCATTTGGATAGTGAACTTTAAATCTACCTTACTGAAATGTTCACTTTCACTTGCATCTATTATTGCTTTATTCAGGATTACATTTTTTATTGCATTTCTTTTTGTTGTGTTTTAATGCCATAATCACAGGTGAGCCTGCCACCAGCACTGTGAAGCTCCTACTGCCTGATGTTGGAGTATCAGTAGCTGCTGTTGATTATGATGGTGATGAAGAGGTGCAGTCTGTGGTTTCAGATGGTATATCTGACTCTGAAGTTGTGGTTACCACATTGCCTCCCCAGTGTTTGGACACAATCAGTATGTCTATGCATACCCTTGACTCAGATCCTTCTGAGACAGAACAGGTAGAAGGTGACACAACTGATCAGTGAAGTGTTGTTACACCAGTTGTAGAGCTGGCAGTTGTCTCCCCTTAGCCATCATAAGGATGAAGTATCGCACAGGGTGTTGATAGAGGTGCTCAGAAGAGGCATGGTTTATGCCACTCCCAAGATGTTGGTATGTCGGTATGTGCCACACAATGTATGTGTAGGGCCATCATGGATGCACAGGCAAGTTCCACCAGGGGATCAAAAGAGACAGAGTACTACCCACTGTTCCTTCTGACATGCAAGACTGCCTAAACCATTTGTGTGAGTCCTTGGACCAGATAAATGACATGCTGGATTGTGCAGTGTCTGTTATGGAATGTCTGCTGGGGGAGGGTCAGCATCCACTTGGCTGAAGGGCTGCTACATTGTAAGATGTCAGCTGATGTGACCATGCCAGATCCCACTCCTGTAGTGATACTACTTCCACTGCTCCATTAGTGATTGAGGTGTCCACATCCAGATATAACAGACTCTAAATCCAACTTCAAACCAATGACAAGTGGAATACCACAGGGTTCAGTCCTGAGTCCTCTCCTGTTTGGTATCTACTTCTCTGAAGTACAGGCTGACACAGAAGGTCTTTGGCTAATAAAGTTTGCAGGTGACTGCAAACTAGGAGCCATAATCAAAACTCCTAATGATGTGGACATCCTACAAAAGGGCCTCACTGAGACAGATGCCTGGTCTCAAAGCCATGGCCTCAAGCTCAATGCCAAAAAGTGCATGGTCATCCCTTTTGGTAAAAACTCTGTAACCATGAACTACCACATAGGCGGTAGTCTACTTAACATTGAAAGTGTGATAAGAGACCTTGGGACACAGGTGGGCAGTAGTCTCTCCTTTGATAATCACATCGCCACAGTAGTCAAGAAATCCTTCTACATGGCACACCTCATCACAAAAGGTTTCTCATCCAGGAAAAAGAGGTCATTGTTCCCCCCTACTCATCACTCATTAGACCCATTATAGAGTACAATGCCCCTTTTTGTATGTACCTCACAAGTCATCTACAACAACTGGAAAGGCTGCAGAAATTCCTCACAAAGAGGATTACTGGCCTCAAACAGATGCCCTATGCAGACCGTCTCAAAAAACTCCAGCTTTACTCTGTCACATATCGCCTACTCAGAGGCTATCTCTGTCTAACATACAAAGCTATGTCTTACCCATAGCTGTTGGACATGCTCCACTTAAAGAAATCCCAATCCCTCCGAGCTACACGCTCTAGGGACCGAAACCTTGTCACCACAATAAACAGAACATGCTGGAGGGATAGATTCCTGTCCCAGAGACTTCCCATACTCTGGAGCAAACTACCTATCTATATCAAAGCTCCTCATTAGCACTCTTCAAGAAAAATCTTGATGATTGGATGGGAGATAGGAAATTCACCCTGGGGATCACTTCTGTGGTTCTGCTCGACAGGGGCACAGGAAAATAATTTTCTTGGGTGGCAAAAGCCAGGGTACCATTTGGCTAGGCTTATATAGGCCCTAGGGCCAATAGCCTAGTACCTACCTATGAACCTATGTGGTCATGGTTATGGACATAGCCATGATGAGAGCTCATCCAAATGACATTGTTCACATTCAGGTAGCACCCTGATGTCTAACCAGGGTCATGGAACTAGCAGTGCAACTCCTGGCTGAGGTAGTTCATGTGGTTAGGGACAGCAGCAGTGAAGTAAATCCTCTGCCATGCACTGCTCACACCTGTCCAGGATGTCAGGGTATAGTGCTAGCATAACTGCTTTAGCTCTGACCTTGCAGACCCACACACAATACTCCATTCATCAAAAGTATTGTACTGGATTGCATTCTTTTTGTTATTCTCTTCAAGTCCAACAGAGGATTATTTAGGTTGCACTCCTAATTGTAGTTGCAGTAATGTTATCAGTACTACAGTCCTATTAATTATGATTTAATGTTTGCTGAACACCTTGTGCAGATGATGTTGAGATTATCCTGGTCACTGTTGGGGTGTCAGACTTGGGTGGTTTTTATGTCTGATACACAGTACTGAGAATGCAAAGTATATGTATTTGAGCAATAACTGGATGGTTTCCTCTACCGGATGACATATTCTCATATCTGTCTTACATAGTTATACTATATTTTCTCTTTAATGGTTGCATAAGTATGCGTGATTACGGATCTATGTGGATCATTGTGAAATCTAACTTAACATTGTGGGGTATGGTTTGACATAAGCCCTCTTTGGCTTGATGCACAAACTGTATAGATGTGCTGGGAAAAGCCATTTTATAACCTTTTAATAGCTTATTTGTTTTATATTTTATGTTGCATATATCACTCGGGAGTTTCAGCTGACATTCCTGTACAGTCTAGAATTGATTTATCTTAGTGAAAAACTTGTATGTGGTGTAATCACTTATTTCTTTTTTATAGGTTCATTACTTACCTTGGTTAATGCTGCTGATGCAAGTTGTTCTGTGGTTTAGTCTGTCTGATGCTCACAGAGCACAGCCAGTATGTGGGTAAATAAAGGATGATTATTTTGCATACATCACTGTTACTGTTTGCATGTCCTTAGTTTCTTAAATTTTCACTTATGTAGTGAGTGCATGCACTATTCTCTGCCACTTTGCCAGGGCCATTGCACATTGTGCATGCCTCCCTCTGGTAGGATCACGTCCAGCTGCTGGTTCTTCATCAGACTCCCGTCCCCAGCTGCTGGTTCTAGAAAAGACTCCTCATATATGTCTGCTACCACAGCCTGTGCTGCTGGGATCTACGGACTTTATCTTTCTTGTCCCTGTTGCATCTGCTTCCTAACAATGATATTATTGAACATGAAACAGACTGTCAGCATTTTGGCAGACATGGGTCATACTGCAGGGCACCTCCAGATGTATCTAGGCATCAAAAATGTTTCTTGAGCAAGCTAAAAACATTCTATAATATTTCAACTTTAAGTGTGTGCATCATTGTAACCTCACTCTAGGGGTTTTGTGGATTTCCCATGGGTACTAAAAAAGACAAATACTGCCAAGACAGTGTATGGATAGTCTTCCTAAAATGTCACAAACAAGATAATCAAAAGTAGATGAGTGCTTTCGTTTTTAATAATTACAGTAAGAACTTCTTCAGACCAACCTGAGTTAAACAGATATAAAGCATTTAAACTATTATATCAGTATTATCTGTTCATCAAGAACCAATCAAAATACACTACTAAACATGGATCTATCTAAACCATCTTAAAGAAATACACCTTTACAAAAAATATCACTATGCTTTAAAATGGAAATTAAATATATGAAACTTTTAAAAACATTTGATATTAATATATTCATTCAAACTAGGACATTTGTCTGCATCCAAGATGATTTTCCATATAGCTTCTTTACACTCTAACATGTTATGTAAATCACCTCCAAGACATGTGTCATGTAGTGTATCTAAATCTTTTCTTACACTGTCTTGGTGGTATTTTCTTTTTTAGGTTTTTTTCAGATTGCTATGCACACTGGATCATTTTGTTTTTCAGTTGTACAGTTTCCCATCTGTGTCATGAGCCAAGGTTCTAGTGCATAACCTGCATCCCCTACTAGATATTTTTGTGGGAAGCCACACCTAGAAAACCTTAGATAAACAGGTGTGTCATATGTGGAAGTGGTGGAAACTACTAGCGTTACCTGCACACAGAATATACATGGTACTTTGGGCATTATAGACCACCTGACAGTTAACAGGTTCATAGGTGTTTACTAGGCTAACAACCACTAGGATCTTTTTAAGCCTAGCCATGCATCCCAAACCTCTGACAAGTTCTGGTACCCGTGATAAGTGTAAGCAGGGGCTTGGAACATTAAACATTTACAAACAGGGGCCTGGGTGATGAACCATTTACAGGATGCCTGCATCCATTAAGAAATATGTGCCAAACCAGGGATGAATTTCCTGTTCCCCATCTAATTTTCTAAGTTACACTTGAATTGGGTTAAGGATAAACTCTGCTTCACATGGATGAGGAGCCTGTTCAAGAGAAGGAATAGTTTCTGGGACACGTACCTGTCTCTCCAGCAGGTCCTATTTATATCACAAGTAATGTAAAGTAAAGTCTTTAGCATGAATAATACTTGTGCTGTTTGTTTTGTGGCTATCCTGGAGGTTCATCAGGGTTGGTGCTGACAATACCTTGCATGCCAAGCATAGATCTCCCCACAACAGCCTGTAGGAGTCAGAATACAGGTACAGGGCTTTAAGACGGTCTGCATATGAAATGTTACTCATGCCCTACATTTTCTTAGTGAGGAACCTCTGCGGACATTCCAGTTGCTGGATGTTTCTAGTTATGTACATACCAAAGGAGCATTGTACTCAATGACAGGTCTAATAAATGCTGAA
This sequence comes from Protopterus annectens, assembly GCF_019279795.1. Lineage (NCBI taxonomy): Eukaryota > Metazoa > Chordata > Ceratodontiformes > Protopteridae > Protopterus > Protopterus annectens. The sequence continues at coordinate 878,513,688 of NC_056735.1, read as the reverse complement.
TACAATGGAACAATGCCCTCCTTGGACCTAGATGCCATACTTTATTTTATAGGACAATTTCCTCACTACTGTAGACGTGTGATGGTCAAAGGCTAGATTACTATGTCTATGTGTGTCCCCAAGTCCCTGACTATTGGGTCAGTTCTTAGGGTATGTTGTCAATATGATAGTTACTAGGGGTGGTTAACTTCCCAAAAGCTACTATTATGCATTCCTTTTTATTTAGTTGTAATTCATGGCTCTGACGCAAGTTATTTGTCTGTGTCAGCCCTTCCTGGAGAACATTAGTGTTGGTGGGGTATACTATGACTGCTTCTAGTTTGCAATCATCTGCAAATTTGGTCAGTCAGAGGCCTTTGGCATTGATCCTGACTTCAGAAAAGTAAATTGCAAAAAGGACCAGTCCCAGGACTGATCTCTGAGGGACTCCACTTGTGACTGGCCTTTTTGTAGAGGTGGACTCCCCCATTCTAACTTCCTTGGTCCTGTCTGTGAGCCAGCTGGCTATCCACCAGGAAACATAGATTCATAGGTTCTTAAGTTCATAGGAGGTTATTAGGCTAATGGCCCTAGGGCTTTTACAAGCCTAGCCATGTAAAAAAACCCAAGTACCCTAGCTGACCATAGTTATATGGTCGTTCTTTGCAGAGCAATAATATGATCAGCACTGAGTTCCCCTATCCATGAGGGCCATAGGTGCCACCCCTGGGGTGAATTTGCAGTTTCTCATCCAATTGTCAGGGTTGCATTTAAATAGGGTCATTGAGGAGCTCTGCTTCACATGAAGTGGGAGCTTACTCCAGAGGAGCAGCATTCTCTGGGAGATATATCTGTCTCTTGTACAAGTTCTATTAATGTCCCAGGCCAAGTTGAGATCTCTGGAGTGAGTGACTCTTGTCCCATTTGATTTGCGGATATGCAGCATTTCCATTAGGGCAGGATCAGAGACTGCTCTGTAGACCAGGCACAGATCACCTGTCAGCAGCCTGTATGATATGGAGTACAGTGATAGGTCTTTCAGTCTTTCCATGTAGGCTTTCAGTTTTTCCATGTAGGTCATGTCTTGGAGGCCCTGAATTCTGTTGATTAGAAACCTTTGTGGTCTCTCCAGCTGCTGCAGGTGTCTGGTGAGACACATACAAAAGGGTTCATTGTACTCAATCATTAGTTTGATAAGGGCTGAGTATAGTATAGGGATGACTTCCCTGGTCTTGGATGCGATGCCCTTATTTATTAGGTTGGCAATGTAGAAAACTTGCCTTACTACTGTGGACACATGATGATCGAAGTTTAGATTGCTATCAACATGCGTTCCCAGATTGTGCGCCACTGTGTTTGAGCTTAAAGGGGTGCTGTCTGTATTGTAAGTATCAGGATCTACTTCTCTGCCAAAGGGGATAATGAGGCATTTTTTTTTTTTTTTTTTTTTTTTATGAATTAACTTTTTATTACATTTTCCACAGTTATACATTACAAAGCACAACAGGGAAAAAAGAAAAAAAAAACAATTAATACATAGTAGAGATAAAATAACAATGGATTTACAAAGGATCAAATAACCATGTTATACTGCAATTCACAATTTCCTGTGAGTTTATCCTTGCTGGTGTGACTTCGTAACAAAGTTTTAGCATAAAGAAAAAGTACATTTTCCTCATTGTAACACAGAACTTTATCCAGTGACAGAGCATGTCATATACAATCAATTAAAATAGGAGTAGTAGTAAAACATTACTAACTAGTTATTTACATAGAAGTTTGTCATTGACCATTGTTATCTAGTATATAAGAAACATTTTAATTGTCTCCCTAAATCTAACAAAGAGAACTATTTACAATATATACATTATTTACAAATGGACGTCACTCATGAAAAATATTTGGTGGAGTTTAGATTTGCGTTGGACTACTAGTGGATCACGTTATACCTAATGAAAGTAATATATATTTTATAAAAAGTGCTAGCTTAAGTTAAATTACGGTCTCCAAGGATTGTTGGAAGAAGATTTTACAATTAATGTGTGTGCCGTACAATAGGGCTAGATACTTTAATTTTAGTGCTGGACTAGGATAGTATTTCTATGAGCTTCCCCCAGTAAATCTTGAAATAGGTTAATTTCTTTTGACTGACAGTTTTTAATTTATTAGCCAAGACATATTTAATAGCCTCATTTTTGAATTCTGACCAGGAAATTTTGGATCTAGCAAGCCAGTTAAGAGCTATATAGGATTTGAGTAATGCACTTAATGTTACAATAATATGTTTGGATTCTAACGTGTATGTATTGGGGAAAATATTCAATATTGACATTTCCCATGAGAGGGTAGATTTCATGTATCCTGATTTCTCCAGTTTCACTCTTAAAGAGCACCAAAGTTTGTGAACATTTTTACAAGAACAAAAGATATGTAAGATGTCAGCTATTGTGTTAGTACACGTGGGGCAAAAAGGTGAGGTATTAGGATCTATTTTATTCAGGAAGAGTGGAGTATGGTAGGCTTTGTTATTTATCATGATTTGGGTATAAATTAATTTTTTAAAAGGAGTAAGTTTTGTAGTTATTTGTATTGCCGCCAATTTTTGTTCGTTAGTAAATTTTACATTTTGAGTTATCCAATAAATTGAGTGTAGAATTTCAGTTTGGTATTTAGTTCAGGTGACAAATCTATAAGTATTCGAAAGCATTTCGCTTTTTAGTAGTAATTGGGAGATGAGTTGTTGATATAGCTGGAATTCTTGTAAGGGTACGTTTATTTTTGATGTTTTCAAGGATATTAAGTAAATTATTTGATTGACAATTGTTCTGTATTTTTTATTTAATGCCAAGGCATTAAGAATGTGACTTAGGGGCTGATCTTTTAATTGATATAGGCCCCATACTGTACAGTTTTTAATATTTGGGTATTTATCTAAGTTTAGCATTTTGTTATTTATTTTGAGTTCAGGGTTCATATGTATTGGTTGTGCCATAATTAAGGAATTCCTTATGTTTAAGGAAGCGGTCAGTTTTTGGAAACATGTTACATTATTGATTATAACAGGATGTAAATTAAAGCTTCTTAGAGTTTTGTTGCTAAGGAAGGGAATGGCTTTTGGGTTAATGTTAGATGTTTTTAGATTCTGGTAATAAATTTTTATCCAAAGGGGTTCCAGGAGGTATCAATGGGTTCAAAATGGGTTAGTCTCATAATGTGGTTAGCTCTAATAATATGGTAATATGTTTGGAAATCAGGAAGACTCAGGCCACCCTTTTCCTTAGGTAGTATTAGTTTTTTGTAACTAATTCGAACACTCTTAGGATGCCATATAAATTTAGCCAATGTTGTTTTCAGTTTGGAAAAGAATTTGCTTGGGACACATTGGCTTAGCGCTTGAAGGTGGTATAATATTTTGGGAAGAATATTCATTTTTATGACTGATGTCTTGGAAAGGAAAGAAAGGTTTAGGTTTTTCCATCTGTCCAAATTTTTTGTAATTTTTGACCAAATTGTATAGAGATTTTCTTTTATAATTTCTTTTTGAGGGTGAGTGAAGGTAACACCAAGATATTTGAGTGAGTATTCTATTTTGATCTTTGACTCAGGGAAGAAGATTTCTTTATGGCTATGAGGGTTTAACGGAAATATTCTGGATTTATTGGGATTCATAGCATAGTTTGAGATTGCCGAGAATTTGTCAATCGAGTTTAGGATTTTCACAAGGTCAATGGAAGGGTGTTGAAAATAAATGTTGAGATCGTCAGCAAATGCCGTGAATTTAACTTGCACCCTTGAGATGTAGATAGAGTGGTTAAAAGTTTTTTGACTTAGCTTTAGGATGAGGACTTCTAGGTAAAGATTCAAAAGGTATGGGGAAAGCGAGCAACCTTGTCTAGTACCATTGACTATATATATAGGATGTGAGTTTGTTTTATTTATATGCAGCGTGGTGGAGGCTTTATTGTATAAGACTCTAATCATAGCTATGAATTCTTCGGGGAGAGCGTAGCGTTTTAAGACTTGGAACAAGAAATTTAAGTTAACTCGGTCGAAAGCCTTTTGTGCATCTACTGATAATGCATATTTAGGGGAAGTGTCTTTAATCGTCATATTAGTTATTGCTTCTATTGTTAACATGTTATCCCAAGCTTGTCTGTTTTTCATAAAGCCTAACTGCTCAGGGGATATGATAAAGGGTACTATTTTGACCAATTTGTGTGCCAGTATTGTTGCTAGTATTTTCATGTCTAGGTTAATTAATGTAATTGGATGATAGTCGTTAAGATTTTGACCAGTTGTGTTAGGTTTTAATATGAAAATTGTTTTGTAATTATGTATAGATCTGTGACTCCATGTTTTATTATGTAATTATATATTTTGAATAAAATTGGGACTAAGAACTTTGCAAAGGTTTTGTAAAATTCTTATGTGTAGCCATCTGGTCCTGGGGATTTCCCTAATTTCATTTTCTTGATGGCTAAAAATATTTCTTCAGTAGTTACAGGTTGTTTAAGAAGCTTAACTTGGGTATCATTGATTTTTGGGAAATGGAGATCGTCTAAAAACATACTGGATGCTACTTGATCTTCCAGGAGGTGTGGGCCATATATTTCTCGGTATGCTTCTTCAAAGGTTTTTATAATATCCTTGTCCGAGTTTAGTATTTTATTGTTATATTTAATTTCTTTTATTTTGAAGGAGGGAGGTTTTATATTGATTATTCTGGCCAGGACCTTGGAGGGAGTTTGGGCCCATTCAGCATATCTATGCAATAATCTAAGTTCAATAAGAGAGAGGTGATTCATTTGTAGTTCTTGCAGTTGTTTTTGTATAGAAATGACTTGTTTCTCAAGGTCCGGAGATTGTTTTTGTTGCATTTGTATTTCAAGGTTTTTTAGCTTACTTTCTAGATTTTCAGTCTGGGATTTGGCTTGTTTTTTGAGTATTGATGCTTTTTGTATTAATATTCCTCTGAGTGTTGCCTTGGCAGCTGCCCACTGTATGTCAAATGGGATATTAGATTTATCTAAGTTACTGTAGGTCTGGTCGAGTAGTTCTGTTACTTCTTGAGAGATTTCCCCATTTTTTAAAAGATTGTGGTTCAGGGTCCAGTTTGTTGCCCGTTTCTCATTTGTGTTTGGTTTAGTTTCATTTATTTTTAGGTTGATTTTTGCATGATCAGACAAAGTCCTAGGGTCCGCCCAATATTTTATTTCGGCCTTGTTGAAATTAGCTGAGATAAGAAAAAAATCTATTCTGGACCATGATTTGTGGGACGTTAAATAGAATGTGTATTTACTGGTATCATAGTCCTGTCTGAAGAGTTCGAAGGGGTCAAATAAATTGAAATCCTCCATTAGCTCATTTATAAGATTGGTCAAATCCACAGGTTGTTTATTGTATTTGTTCGTTCTGTCAAGTACAAATCTGTTAGTCATATTCCAGTCTCCACCTAATATATACAAGTAGTTTGGAAATTTTTCTAATATTGAGTAAATGTCATAAATAAAGGCGGTTTGTTGCATGCAGGGACCATAAACATTTAGAATAACAATATTTCTTGTGAAAGGTGGGAGGGAACATGTTAAGTAGCACCACCTGCCATTGGGATCAGTACCACTTGCTTTTATAATTCCTTTGAAAGAGTTTTTAACTACTATTGCTACCCCTTTAGATGCAGTATCATTTCCGGCTGCTAAAATCAATTTTGCCCATTTCTTATTTGCTTCCTTCTCCCATTGAGCTGTGGTCATGTGTGTTTCCTGAATAAGCGTTATTTCAGCTTCTGATTTATAAATTAGGTGCAAGATTAGTCTCCTTTTTTTATTATTTTGGAGACCTTTAACGTTCCATGATTCCAATATTGTAATGTGCAACAAGATAAATCATTGCCTATTTAGTGTATAACCAGGTCATGATACTCGGTTCACTTAACTAGATTTATACATCTTAGTTCTTGAAGACACAGATCATTATTATTACTAACCCATATTGTATGTAATATACTGTTAGTGCATTTGCTAATTCGGTGAGACCTCCTTTTCTTAGGAAGAAGTTTTTATTGACTTATCATTTGTCAGTCAGTCTCATACACCCCATAGTGGACATTAGGTTGCGCAGTGTCTCAAAAAGCCTTTTCATTATCTGCTTCAGCGTAAGAGTTCAGATTTAGGTGGAGTTTCAGTACTTCTGCAACTCAGACTGTAGTTCAGTAAACTGTTTAATTATTTAAGTCTAAGATTCCACCAGTGCTTGTAAGCCAGATATAGGCTGACAGCTTTTGTGTGTTTAGAATTCTGTGTAAGATTTTTCATAAAATTATGTCTTGAGGCTTGTTTAATTATTCAACTTCATATTTTAGAAGTGTAGTAGGAGGTAAGGTTGTGTATGCTTTTAGGTATAATATAAGCAGTGTATTAGTTTAGTGCAATGCTAGAGATCACTTCATTTTATTCCCAGCTATCTCCAAATTCTCTATTTATCAATTACACTAGAAATTGAAATTTTGGGTGGATTTTATTCCTTCCTTCCCCCTCTTCCCCCCCTCCCACCCCCCCTTTTAAACCATTTATAACAGAGTTTGGCTCTCTGACAGATTTTGATCCCTTCTCTCCAACAACGTCTCCCGAGTAAGCACGGGGGAGAGAGACAGACAACAGTCTTTAATATGTTATTTTGCTTGGATTGTAATGAAAGGAGACATGGAATCTGTTAGCTGTGTAAATAATTAATCAGACCAGGACACTTTATATTGTAAGATATTTGCTACAGATTAACATGGAAGAGGTGTTGGAGCAAGGGCTTTGGTATCTGTTGTAAGAAGTAAATGAAACTCAGTGCATAAATAGTGCATTTCCTTTACTCCTTAATTTTATTGCACTGAGATATTGATAGTCAGAGATATGAGTAATTGTGCCATGTGTTATGGTAATACAATGGAGCAGAAGTGTCAGGGATATAATGCAAGTATTGAGTTGATTTTAGTTCACTGGGACTTTCTATTAAAGAAGGAGAAATAATAGTACCCAATAGGCAATAGGTAATTTACTTTCATGTGTAAATCTTCTGTGTTTGCTAATGTAGATGTACATGAACACTTTTGAATGATTCCTTCCCTAATAACTCCTCTCTCTTCGTTTAATATTTGGTTATATAGTGTCTGAATGGTTGTCTAAAACTTGACTGATCTTAAGGGTTGCGAAGTGCCTCTTTTGCGTTTATGCTGTGGTTACATAGCAATAATTGATTGATCAGTGTAGCCTCTGGTGTTTGAGGCTGGAAAGCTTTAGCATCAGTGTAAAACTTAAAAAGCGCTATATTTGCGAGATTCATGAAGTTGAAGTTGGTTGGATTGTGTTAGTGCTACACTACTACATCTGGGGTTTGGGAAGAGCTCCTTATCTTTATGAGCAATGGATATCTCAATAGTAGCGTTAATCATGCCGTGTTTGGGCAAGATACAGTTATCCCTGCAGAAATTTGTGAGTAGGCTCCGCCCATTGACCTTTCGTTACGTATTTGGGTCATCCAGGCACCTGGGTTGTGTCTCTGCGCATTCACGTTGGTTGAAATTCTGAATTGTTTTTTGCTTTCCAGGAATCTGTGAAGCTTATCAGTTCAATTTTCTGGAGGTTGGGTCGATTACAATCTATCGTAGCAGACACTGAGAGGATAGGAAGAAGAAGAGAAAAGGGGGAAAGAAGAGAGGAGTAGAGAAAGAAAAGAGAAAAAGAAAGAAAAAGAGAGAGTTGATTCTCTTTCGGACATGTCATGTGTGTTCTGTTTTGGAAGATCCTTAACTTGCTTTGTGGACTGAGACGACAATACGACGATGTCTCCGATGTTAAGTAGCTGGCATCAGGTGAGTGCAACTTGTGTTACGTCCTTCGACCTCCAAAACGCTTGGTGGATTGTTTATGAGACTATTTCATCCTGTTTCTCTCCAGTCTCGCATTTCTCTTCCATCAGGAATGAAATCTTGCGTGTTGGGCTTTTTCTTGTGTAATTTATCTTGTAAAGGTATAGATCTTCTTCACATAAAGCTTGTCACCTCGTTTAATTTTGTAAATGGAGTAGAAATATTTCTCGTACGTGACAGTTATACATATTTTGTTTTGGTTTTGTTGTTATTTATGCATGAGGGGTGAGGAGCTGTTTCTCTATTCCCTCTATCTTTTTGGCAGATTGTTGAGGTCGTTTAATTTGTTTCCTTTGAAGCTGTACTTTTGGGAAGTTAACGCAGCATCATGACCCGGACGTGGTTTGAAGGGTCAGAGGGTGCAAGTTTAATGGTTGCATGTATTACGGTTGTGGCTAGATTCCCTTGGCTGAAGGGACCTGGGGCCTTTCAGCCAAGGGAATCTAGCCTGCTCTATGCGAGAAGGCTGAATTGTAGTGGGGAAGAGGACATTCTTTGCAGTAATAGAATTTAGCTGTCTCACGTAATACAGGCTAGATTCCCTTGGCTGAAAGGACCTAGTTATTAATAAACATGAGGCAGTCTGATGTATTGCATATGATTGACAGGGTCCATTCAGAGTATGGAATCTAACTTTTTTAATAGCGTAGATTGTAGGAAAAGGACTGAAAGATATTTTAACTTCTTTACAAATATTTTACAGTTTATTTGGTTATATAACAGTGTAGTGCCTCGCAGGATGTGCAGTAGCAAACCCCGCCCCTGACCGCCCACAACTAGTGTGACTGTCACGAAAGTAAACACCGGTAAACATAAATCACGCATAATAATGTTATGAGTAAATTACTCCTAATAATTCATTGCATTGCATAGTTTAAAGGGATACTACTCTGACTGTCACGAAAGTAAACACTCGTATACAGAAATCACGCATATTATGAGTAAATTAATAATTCAATGCATTGTATAAGTAAAACCAGCATAGTTTAAAGGGATAGTGCACGCTTAATAATAATTCATTGCATTGCATTAGTACTGTTTAACACCTAACATGCACCTAACAAGTTGCATCCCCCCACCAACACGCATAAATAGTAGGTAACGCTTTACACATACTATTTAACACCTTAGTAAATTACTCATAATAAGTCATTGCATTATATAAGTAAAACCAGCATAGTTTAACGGGATAGTGTATATCCGATCTCCCCCCAGGCTATTTACTTTAGTAGAGTTGTGTGTGCTTTACTGTCTTAAATGACTGTCTTTTTCTGAGTAGCTTCTAACCCCTATAGTGTACAATGGCAGGAATGACCCTTTTTAACATGGCTACATTCTAGTGGGGGAAAGGACCTTTTCTATGGGAATAGATTCTGATACTTCCAGTGTACAAAAGCAAGAATAACCATTTTATTTTTAGGAACTTTACTTTAGGAACACTACTTTCTATTGCTTGAGCATAATTTCTGGCACATTCTACACAGATTCCCATGGCTGAAGGACCCAGGGCCTTTCAGCCAACGGAATCTAGCCTGCTCTATGTGAAAATGCTAGATTCTAGTGGAGAAAAGGACCATCTTTCGGGGAATAAATTCTATCTCCTCTGGTGTTCAGTGGAAGGAATCACCATTCATTTTGGAAATACATGACTTTAATTTGTTTGGCTGAGCATAATTTTAGGCCCCCTTCTGAAAGGATTGCCGGGGATGAAGGGACCTGATCCCTTCAGCCGAGGGAATCTAACCTGTTGTATCAGAAAGTGCTAACTCCTAGTGGAGGAAAGGACTTGTTTTTCTCTGAGTATCTCCTAACCCCTATAATGTACACTGGCAAGAATGATCCTTTTTACTGAATCTCCTCGCCTGTTATGTGTAACATGGTTAAATTCTAGTGGGGAAAAGGACCTTTTTTATGGGAATAGATTCTGATACTTCCAGAGTACAAAGGCAAGAATAACCCTTTTTTTTTTTACGAAAGAGCTGCACTAATTTCTTTTGCTTGAGCATAATTTCTGGCACATTCAACACAGATTCCCATGACTGAAGGACCCAGGACCTTTCAGCCAATGGAATCTAGCCTGCTGCATGTGAAAATGCTAGATTCTAGTGGATGAAAGGGCCATCATTCGGGGAATAAATTCTATCTCCTCTGGTGTTCAGTGGAAGGAATTAGCATTCTTTTTGGAAATAAATGGCTTACATTTGTTTGGCTGAGCATAATTTCAGGCCCCTTCAGAACAGATTGCCAGGGGTGAAGGACCTGAGCCTTTCAGCCAAAAGAATATAACCTGTTGTATCAGAAAGGGCTAAATCCTAGTGAAGGAAAGGATCGTCTTTCTCTGAGAAGTTTCTAACCCCTTTAGTGTACACTGGTAGGAATGACCCTTTTTATTGAGTCCCCTAGCCTGTTATGTGTAACATGCCTAAATTCTATCGGGGAAAAGGAACTTTTTTGTGGGAATAGTTTCTGTTACTTTCAGTGTACAAAGCCAAGACTGACCATTTTTTTCTTTTAGGAACGAGCTGCACTACTTTCTTTTGCTTGAGCATAATTTCTGGCACATTCAATACAGATTCCCATGGCTGAAGGACCCAGGGCCTTTCAGCCAACGGAATCTAGCCTGCTCTATGTGTAAATGCTAGATTCTAGTGGAGAAAAGGACCATCTTTCTTGGAATAAATTCTATCTCCTCTGGTGTTCAGTGGAAAGAATTATCATTCTTTTTGGAAAATACATGACTAACATTTGTTTGGCTGAGCATAATTTCAGGCTCCTTCAGAACAGATTGCCAGGGGTGAAGGACCTGATCCTTTCAGCCAAGGGAATATAACCTGTTGTATCACAAAGGGCTAAATCCTTGTGGAGGAAAGGACTGTCTTTCTCTGAGTAGCTTCTAACCCCTATAGTGTACATTGGCAGGAATGACCCTTTTTATTGAGTCCCTTAGCCTGTTAAGTGTAACATGGCTACATTTCAGTGTGGAAAAGGACCTTTTTTATGGGAATAGATTCTGATACTTCCAGTGTACAAAGGCAAGAATAACCATTTTTTAGGAAGGAGCTGCACTACTTTCTATAGTTTGAGCATACTTTCTGGCACATTCAACACACATTCCTATGGCTGAAGGACCCAGGACCTTTCAGACAATGGAATCTAGCCTGCTCTATGTGAAAATGATAGATTCTAGTGGTGGAAAGGACCATCTTTCTGGAAATAAATTTTAGCTCTTCTGCTGTGCAGTAGCAGGAATTAACATTCTTTTTGGAAATACATGACGTACGTTTGTTTGGTTATGCATAATTTCAGGCCTCTTCACAGCAGATTACCACATATGAAGGATCCTGGTACTATCAGCCAAGGGAATATAATCTTCTGTATCAGAAAATTCCAAATTTGAGTGGAGGGAAGGACCTTCTTTCTGTGAATAGTTTCTAACCCTTTTAGTGTAGACTGGCAGGAAGGACCCTTTTTATTGTGTCCCATAGCCTGTCATGTGTAAAATGGCTATATTCTAGCGGTGAAAATGATTTTTTTATGGGAATAGTCTTACTTCTGGTGTACAAAGTCAGGAATGACCATTTTATTTTTTTAGGAAAGAACTTTACTGCATTCTTTTGGTTGAGCATAATTTCTGGCCTCTTCAACATAGATTGCCATGGCTGAAGGACCCAGCGCCTTTCAGCCAACGGAATCTAGCCTGCTCTATGTGAAAATGCTAGATTCTTGTGGTGGAAACGACCATTTTTCTGGGAATAAATTTTATCTTTTCTGCTATGCAGTGGCAGGAATTAACATCCTTTTTGGAAATACATGACGTATGCTTGTTTGGTTAAGCATAATTTCAGGCCTCTTCAGAACAGATTGCCACATATGAAGGATCCTGGTACTTTCAGCCAAGGGAACATAACCTTCTTTATCAGAAAATGCTAATTTCTAGTGGAGGAAAGGAATGTCTTTCTGTGAATGCCTTCTAACCTTATTATTGTACACTAGCAGGAATGACCCTTTTTATTGAGCCCCCTAGCCGGTTATGTGCAACATGGCTAAATTCTAGTGGTGAAAAGGACCTTTTTTATGGGAATAGATTGTTACTTCTTGCATACAAAGGCAGGAATGACCACTTTGTTTTTTAGGAAAGAACTTGGCTACATTCTTTTGGTTGAGCATAATGCCTGGCCCCTTCAACACATATTGCCATGGCTGAAGGACCCAGGGCCTCAGCCAACAGAATCTAGCCTGCTCTATGTGAAAATTCTAGTTTCTAGTGATGGAAAGGACCATCTTTCTGGGAATAAATTTTATCTCTTCTGTTGGGCAATGTCAGGAATTACCATTATTTCTGGAAATGCATGACGTACATTTGTTTGGTTAAGCATAATTTCAGGCCTCTTCAGAGCAGATTACTACATATGAAGGATCCTGGTACTTTCAGCCAAGGGAATATAACGTTCTGTATCAGAAAATGCTAAATTCTAGTGGAGGAAACATTTAGTGTAGACTGGCAGGAGGGACCCTTTTTATTGAGTCTCATAGCCTGTTATGTGTAAAATTGCTAAATTCTAGTGGTTGATAAGGATTTTTTTATTGGAATAGTCTGTTACTTCTGGTGTACAAAGGCAGGAATAACCATTTTATTTTTTAGGAAAGAACTTTACTACATTCTTTTAGTTGAGCATAATTTCTGGCCCCTTCAACATAGATTGACATGGCTGAAGGACCCAGGGCCTTTCAGCCAACGGAATCTAGCCTGCTCTATGTAAAAATGCTAGATTCTAGTGGTGGAAGGGACCATCTTTCTGGGAATAAATGTTCTCTTCTGTTGTGCAGTGGCAGGAATTAACATTCTTTTTGGAACTGCATGACGTACATTTGCTTGATTAAGCATCATTTCAGGCCTCTTCAGAACAGATTGCCACATATGAAGGATCCTGGTACTTTCAGCCAGGGGAATATAACCTTCTGTATCAGAAAATATTAAATTCTGCTGGAGGAAAGGAACGTCTTTCTGTGAATGCCTTCTAACCCCTTTAGTGTACCAGCAGGAATGACCCTTTTTATTGAGCCCCCTAGCTGGTTATGTGCAACATGGCTAAATTCTAAAGGTGAAAAGGACCTTTTTTTATGGGAATAGATTCTGCTACTTCTGATATGCAAAGGTAGGAATGACTATCTTATTTTTTAGGAAAGAACTTTACTACATTCTTTTGGTTGAGCATATGTTTTGGCCCCTTCAACACAGATTGCCATGGCTGAAGGACACAGGGCCTTTCAGCCAACGGAATATAGCCTGCTCTGTGTGAAAATGCTAGATTCTAGTGGTGGAAAGGATCATCTTTCTAGGAATAAATTTTATCTCTTATGCTGTGCAGTGGCAGGAATTACCATTTTTTTTGGAAATATATGATGTACATTTGTTTCAAGCCTCTTCAGAACAGATTACCACATATGAAGGATCCCGGTACTTTCAGCCAAGGGAATATAACCTTCTGTGCCAGAAAATGCTAAATTCTAGTGGAGGAAAGGGCCGTCTTTTTGTGACTAGCTTTTAACCCCTTCAGTGTCCACCAGCAGGAATGACCTTTTTTATTGAGCCCCCCAGCCGGTTATGTGCAACATGGCTAAATTCTAGTGGTAAAAAGGACCTTTTTTCTGGTGTACAAAGGCAGGAATGACTTTTTAGGAAAGTGCTGCACTACATTCTTTTGGTTGAGCATAACTTCTGGCCCCTTCAACAGAGATTGCCGTGGCTGAAGGACCCAGGGCCTTTCAGCCAATGGAATATAGCCTGCTCTATGTGAAAATGCTAGATTCTGGTGGTGGAAAGGATCATCTTTTTGGGAATAAATATATCTTCTGGTGTGCAGTGGCAGGAATTAACATCCTTTTTGGAACTACATGGCTTACATTTGTTTGGTTATGCATAATTTCAGGTCTTTTCAGAACAGATTACCACATATGAAGGATCCTGGTAATTTCAGCCAAGGGAATATAACCTTCTGTATCAGAAAATGCTAAATTCCAGTGGAGGAAAGGAACGTCTTTCTGTGAATACCTTCTAACCCTTTAGTGTCCACCAGCAGGAATGACCCTTTTTATGGAGCCCCCTAGCTGGTTATGTGCAACATGACTAAATTCTAGTGGTGAAAAGGACATTTGTTATGGGAATAGATTCTGTTACTTCTGGTATACAACAGTAGGAATGACCATTTTATTTTTTAGGAAAGAACTTTACTACATTCGTTTGGTTGAGCATAATTTCTGGCCCCTTCAACACAGATTGCCATGGCTGAAGGACCCAGGGCCTTTCAGCCAACGGAATATAGCCTGCTCTATGTGAAAATGCTAGATGAATAAATGTTATCTTTTCTGCTGTGCAGTGGCAGGAATTACCTTTTTTTTTGGAAATACATGACGTACATTTGTTTGGTTAAGCATAATTTCAAGCCTCTTCAGAGCAGATTACCACATATGAAGGATCCTGGTACTTTCAGTCAAGGGAATATGACCTTCTGTATCAGAAAATGCTAAATTCTAGAGGAGGAAAGGACCGTCTTTTTGTGAATAGCTTTAACCCCTTTAGTGTAGAGTGGCAGGAAGGACCCTTTTTATTGAGTCCCGTAGCCTGTTATGTGTAAAATGGCTACATTCTAGTGCTGATAAGGAATTTTTTATTGGAATAGTCTGTTACTTCTGGTGCACAAAGGCAGGAATGACCATTTTATTTTTTAGGAAAGAACTTTACTACATTCCTTTGGTTGAGCATAATTTCTGGCCCCTTCAACAGAGATTGCCAAGGCTGAAGGACCCAGGGCCTTTCAGCCAGCGGAATCCAGCCTGCTCTGTCTGAAAATGCTAGATTCTAGTGGTGGAAAGGACCATCTTTCTGGGAATAAATGTTATCTCTTCTGCTGTGCAGTGGCAGGAATTGCCATTCTTTTTGGAAATACATGACCTACATTTGTTTGGTTAAGCATAATTTCAGGCCTCTTCAGAACAGATTGCCACATATGAAGGATACTGGTACTTTCAGCCAAGGGAATATACCTTCTGTATCAGAAAATGCTTTTTCTAGTGGAGGAAAGGAACGTCTTTCTGTGATTACCTTCTAACCCCTTTAGTGTACACTGGCAGGAATGACCCTTTTTACTGAACCCTGTAGCCAGTTATGTGCAACATGGCTAAATTTTAGTGGTGTAAAGGACTGTTTTTATGGGAATAGATTCTGTTACTTCTGGTAAAACAAAGGCAGGAATGACCATTTTATTTTTTAGTAAAGAACTTTACTAAATTCTTTTGGTTGAGCATAATTTCTGGCCCCTTCAACACAGATTGCCATGGCTGAAGGACCCATGGCCTTTCAGCCAATGGAATCTAGCCTACTCTATGTGAAAATGCTAGATTCTAGTGGTGGAAAGGACCATCTTTTTGGGAATAAATATTATCTCTTCTGGTGTGCAGTGGCAGGAATTAACATCCTTTTTGGAAATACATGGCTTACATTTGTTTGGTTATGCATAATTTCAGGCCTCTTCAGAACAGATTACCACATATGAAGGATCCTGGTACTTTCAGCCAAGGGAATAACCTTCTGTATCAGAAATGCTAAATTCCAGTGGAGGAAAGGAACGTCTTTCTGTGAATACCTTCTAACCCCTTTAGTGTATACTGGCAGAAATTGCCCTTTTTTATTGAGTCCTCAAGCCTGTTATGTGTAACATGGCTAAATTCTAGTTGGGAAATGGACCTTTTTAACAGAATAGATTCTGCCACTTCTGGTGTACAAAGGCAGGAATGACCTTTTGTTTTTTTTTTTTTAGAAAAGAGCTGCACTACATTCTTTTGGTTGAATGTAATTTCTGGCCGCTTCAGCACAGATTGCCATGGCTGAAGGACCCCAGTACCTTTCAGCCAATGGAATCTAGCCTGCTTTATGTGAAAATGCTAGATTTTAGTGGTGGAAAGGACCATCTTTCTGGGAATAAAGTCTCTCTCTTTTAGTGTGCAGTCACAGGAATTACCATTTGTTTTGGAAATACATGACTTACATTTGTTTGGCTAAGCATAATTTCAGGCCTCTTCAGAACAGATTACCACGTATGAAGGATCCTGGTATTTTCAACCAAAGGAATATATAACCTGTTGTATCAGAAAATTCTAAATTCTAGTGGATGAAAGGACTGTCTGTCTGTGAATAGCTTCTTACCCCTTTAGTGTACATTGGCAGGAATGACCCTTTTTATTGAGTTGTCTAGCCTGTCATGTGCAACAAGGGTAAATTCTAGTGGGGAAAATGACCTTTTTTTATGGAAATAGATTCTGTCACTTCTGGTACGCAAAGGCAGGAATGACCATTGTTTAGGAAGCAGCTGCACTACATTCTTTTGTTTGAGTGTAATTTCTTTCCCCTTCAAGACAGATTGCCATGGCTGTCAGACCCAGGTCTTTTCAGCCAAAGGAATCTAGCCTGCTCTATGTGAAAATGCTAGATTCTAGTGGAGGGAAGGATCATCTTTCTGGGAATAAACTCTATCTCCTTGGGTGTGCAGTGGCAGGAATTGCCATTCTTTTTGGAAATACATGACTTACATTTGGCTGAGCATTATTTTAGGCCCATTCAGAACAGATTGCCAGCGATGAAGGTCCCTGGTTCTTTTAGCCAAGGGAATATAACCTACTGTATCTAAAAATGCTAAATTCTACTGGAGGAAAGGACCATATTTCTGTGAATAGCTTCTAACCCCTTTAGTGTGCACTGGCAAGAATGACCCTTTTTATCGAGTTCTAGTCTGTTCTGTGTAACATGGCTAAATTCTAGTTGGGGAAAAGGGTCTTTCTTATGGGAATAGATTCTGTCACTTCTGGTATACAAAGGCATGAATGACTATTTTTCGAGAAAGAGCTGTACTCATTCTTTTGGTTTAGCATAATTTCCAGCCTCTTCAACACAGATTGCCATGGCTGAAGGACCCAGGGTCTTTCAGCCAATGTAGTCTAGTCTGCGCTATGTGAAAATACTAGGTCCTTGTGAAGAAATGGGCCCTCTTTCTGTGAATACATTCTAGCTACTATACTGTACAGTGGCAGATATAACCCTTTTTTATTGACTCTTCTATCCTGTTCTGTACCATATGACTACAGTCTAGTTAGGAAAATGACCAGCACTCTATCACCTCTGGTGTACACAGGCAGCAATGAACCATTGTGTTTTTTGAAAGACCTGTACTACATTCCTGTGGTTCAGCATAATTTCAGGTCCCTTACACATAGATTGCCACTGCTGAAGGACCAGATCCTTTCAGCCAAGGGAATGTAGCCTGCTCTATGTGAAAATGTTAGATTCTAGTGGAGGAAAGGACTATGTACAGGGGGAGATATTCTGCCATTCACTGTTGGGTTTGGCCATTATTATACCTTGTGACCACCAAACAACTCTCAAGCTCTTCCCTTACTTATAATGCAACATCCCCTAACATACCCTCGGTCTCATTTATTGCTTTTCAAATAACATGCGTTCACCATTTCAGTTCTTGAACTGCTCTTCACAGATGAGTTTTATATTTCCTCTTTCACAATAGCTGTAATTCTCATTACCATAGTTGCTATTTTCCTGCCTTTTATATAAGCTGCACATGCTGTGTAACTTTATTACCATTTAAGTTGTGTACTTATTGTAACATTCCATCTGTGTTGGCCATCTTCATTTGTCCTTGACACTGGAATTCAGTTCCAAACCAACTCGGCTGTTACTACACCTCATGAACATCAAAAAACTCTCCAGCCAGCCAGATCCTACCCATGATGCTCCTGTTTGTTACCCCACTTTGTGTTTGGAGACAGAAAATGGAAAGATAGCACAATTCTGAAATACCTTTAATGACACCATATCTGGTGTCATTTACAAATAAATATACAGTTAGGACCATAAGTTTTCCCACCAAGAAATCTGAATGGAAGGGGGAAGAAGGGTGTTGATGTCAAGGATAAATGAATATTGAATGTTATGGTAAGTACATAACTTATTTATCTGATGTTGTCAATCTTCATTTTATGCTTGACACTTTTGACAGAGACCCCAGCTACCATACATCTTGAATGGGCTCATGGGAGGATATTCCTGAGCACCATAGAACCAAATGACTGTCTTCCCACTACAGACTAGGTCCAATTTATAATGAGTGAGAAAGGTATGTGGCATAGCCCAAGCTAACACTGCATAAATATAATCTATTTATGCCCTGGAGAGGAAACCTGCTGAAGCAGCTACAGCTCTACTGGAATACATTCTAACAGGACCAGGTAATTCAACTTTTCTCTTGTTGTATATGAAGAAAATAAAGAATTTCAGCTACTTTGCTAAAGTAACTTTGGTGACTGGTTTGGTCATTCTAGCAGGTGCAAATGACACAAAATTGGTCATACTTCCTTATATCTTTTGTTCTATGAAGATAGAAATGCAGTTGTTTATGAACATCTAATTAATATAAACAGTATACAGTATTCACCTTTTGTTTGAGAAATTGGGGAAAAACACAGGTAAATGGATCATCTGATTGATATTTTTCTGACACCAACTTTGGTAAAAAGGAAGGTTTTGTTCTTAAGGAAACCCTGTCTTTATGAAATATCAGGTAAGGTGCCTTGCAAGACAAGGCTTAGACTTCTGAAATTCTTCTGGCCAAAGTAACCGCTACTAGAAAAATATAATTGGAATTTATCCAGTTTGAGACAGTTTTAAGTATGAAAGCATTTATGTAAGATCCAATATCCAGAAAATTTAGTCCTTTTTGTTCCCATGATCTACTGTGATGTGAGAAAGCCACTCAATTTCTTTTAGGAAACCATAGAAATTTTAATAATAGTGTGTTTATTTGCTTAAGAAAATGTTTCTTGGGAAGCATCAGAATAGGTTGAGCTACGTATAGGGTCGTAGGAAGTAAAGCAAATTTTATCCAACTGTAACTTATCCTCAAAGGTGAAAATTATTGTATTCATTCTGAGAGCATCTTGACAAAAGGGGCAAGACTTGGTTCCTCCCTGCTTGTTGATGTACCAAACCGCAGACATATTGAACTGCTGACATAGATTGTCTATTTGTATTGCAATACTCCAATGGAGACAGTGGTTTGAAAGGCTTGCAGTGCTAACAACACTGCTGTCACCTATTGGACACTGATATGCAAGTTGGCCTCATGGGGGACCAAGTGGTTTGGACGACCATGCCCAGATAATGCCCACACCCCATCTGGGAGGTGTTTGTGGTCACTATGGCTTGGGGTTGAGAAGGAATAAAGGGACAGCCCAAAATAATTTCCTCTGAGTAGCACCACCAGGCTAGGTCTTTCTTGCAATGGTTGTTAATAAAAACCTGATCTGACCTTGGTTGATTCAAAATGGACCACTGAGATGCTAGAAGCCACTGTAAACATCTCATGTGGAATCTTGCTAGGGGCAGTAAAGCTGTGGCTGCTGCTATTGAACCCAAGTCTTGTAAAACAAGTCATGTGGGAACTCTGTTGGTCTTGACAGTTTTCCTTACTTGGGCTTTGATTTTCAATAGTCTCTGTGGAGGAAGGGAGGATATGCAAGTATTGCTGTTCCATATTACTCCTATGAACTCTAATGTCCGAGTCAGATTCAGATGAGATTATTCATAGCTGATTGTAATCCCTAGGTTGGAGCAAAACCAGAGAATGTAGTTCCTTGCTTGTTCTGTATGATGCCTGGTGAGAGTGGTAAGGAGCCAGTCGTCTAAGTATGGATACACCCGTAATCCTTGCAGGCTCAAGTGAGCAGCTACTACTTCCATACATTCGGTGAACACCCTTGGGGCTGTGGTGAGACCAAACGAAAGAGCTCTAAACTAAAAATTACTGTCTCCCAGATGGAAGTGGAGATATCCTCTGGAATGAGTCGTCAAAGGGGGGGCATTGATGAATGAATACTTGAATGGCTCAGCAAAATCACATAAGCACATCCAGGCATGTCTCCTTATAGCTATGCCTGAACCCGCTGCCTTGGTCAGTCATTTGGATGCATGTGCTATGAGCCTCATAAACGAATTTGCAATAGACACGAATTTGCAATAGACTCTAGGCTGGCCAACTGGAAAGCAGCATTATATTGGACTCCCACAGACATGGCTCCTGCCAGAGTATCTGATGTGTCCTTAACTAGATCCCTTTGAAATCTGCTGAAGTGAGCCATAAAGTTTAAGGACCATAATGCAAAAGTCAAAGCATAGGTCTGCTGTCCAAATCTAGACAACATCCTAGACTCTCTGTTAGGAGTATGGATAGTGGAACTCTCCTCTGCCACTTCCTTTTTTGTAGCTGCCAATACCACCATGGCATCTAACAACAATCCCTCTGCCCAGAACTGGTGGTTCTTGGGAACAGTTAAGATTTTGTCTGGACTCTTGGAGATGGGGGTCTTTGGAATCAGGAGCCTTCCTTGCCTATTGCAGGATCCTCTTAATGAGCTCATCAGTGGGTGGAGTTACCCAACAGGTAGGTGGTAGAGTGCTGAAAGCTTGCAAGTACACTTATTCATCCGAGGAGGGTTGTTAGGATGTCCAGACACCCCTCTCCTTTAGGATTTCCAGAATTAAATGTCCTCCGGGGGGGTGACTGTGGAGAACCCCCCCCCCCCTTAATCATAATCTGTTTCCTCTGTGAAAGATTCCTGAGGGAATCCAAGTGTTTCCTCTTATACCTCATCTTCCCTAGTATGGTAGACCCTCGCAGCTTTGACCCCTGCTGTCCAGGTGTTAAGATTGGCTGGGACTCTGGACAACAGAAAGGACTGGGGAGCTACTATGAAAGGGAAGGAGGTGACTATGACCACAGAGGACAAGGCCCTCTCCATGACCTGGAAAGCTGGTCACCCCAAAGTGGAAGGAAGGCAGACACAGAGAAGGACTGCCTTGGCACTGTGGTTCCACCCTGCCCTGAAGAAACCTCCCCAAGGCCAAAGCCAGTGTCAAGCTAACATGTGCTGAGGGCCCAAGGGGCAGAGATGGCTCTGAAAAACCTGGACTGGAATCCTGCCTCCCAGAAACAACAACATACTTAAAACCCAAGAGGTATCCAAAATCCCAAGGTGCCAAAGAACCCAGGGGCGAATCGGTATCCGAGATAAAAATCTCACTGGCAAGAACCCAGGGGCGAATCGGTATCAGAGATAAAAATCTCACTGGCAAGAACCCAGGGGCGAATCGGTATCAGAGATAAAAATCTCACTGGCTCTGAAACAGTCAGCACAGGGAAGGTTGTAACTGAATATCTAAAGCCTCATTGGAGGTCGGAGGTGGAGCAGTAGTAGGGGTTGAGGACAGGGACATCGGGATGCGTACGCACTGTACTGATTTCAGTACAACTTTTTTAGAAGGGGGGTAGCATTTTTGAAAAAAAAAAACAAATGTACGTACATATTTCTTCCTTTTTAAGGAGGTGCTGGCTCTTTAAGGAGGATACCAGCCATTCGGAAGTGAGCTCACATCATGTCCGGCTGGCTGGCTGTGAGCGGGAACCAAAGCAAGCAAATGGAGTTGGGAGGCAAGAGCAGGAAACAAAGCAAATGGATTGTCTGAGTTGGAAGGCAATCAACTGAATTTGAAGCAAGTGCACAGTGTATGTGTTGGTGGCTTTGAACGATCGCAATTATTTCCGTGGCTTTGAACAATGAACAATCGCAATTTTGAATGTGTGAACGATTCAAGTGTAGTAAGGCTTTATTCAAGTGGAGTGTATTATGTGAAGGCACACTAATCGCGCAATTATATGTGAAGCAATTATTTTATTCAAGTGGCTTTGTAATAAGGTATTATTCAAGTGTAGTGTATTATGTGAAGGCTTTAGTGTGTGTGAACGATCGCGCAATTATTTTGTGTGTGTGAACGATCGCGCAATTATTTTGTGTGTGTGAACGATCGCGCAATTGTGTTGTGTGTGTGAACGATTGCGCAATTGTGTTGTGTGTGTGAACGATTGCGCAATTGTGTTGTGTGTGTGTGAACGATCGCGCAGTTGTGTTGTGTGTGTGAACGATCGCGCAGTTGTGTTGTGTGTGTGAACGATCGCGCAGTTGTGTTGTGTGTGTGAACGATTGCGCAGTTGTGTTGTGTGTGTGAACGATTGCGCAGTTGTGTTGTGTGTGTGTGTGAACGATTGCGCAGTTGTGTTGTGTGTGTGTGTGTGTGTGTGTGTGTGTGTGTGAACGATTGCGCAATTGTGTTGTGTGTGTGTGTGAACGATTGCGCAATTGTGTTGTGTGTGTGTGTGTGTGTGTGTGTGTGAAAATGCCCCCTGCTGGTTGTAGGTGTTCAGGCTCAAACCCTGTACCTTTGTTTCAGGGTAAGAAGAGCCTAAAGTCCCTAACCACCACCATTTCTGAACTTTGTTCAGATTTGCTTTTATAATGGTTGTGAGCTATGGTGAGAAGTGAGAACTGAAGTTGTATTTCTCCCATTATTGTTTTTGTTGTTTGTCCAGGCTGTTTGTGCTAAGGTGTGAAGTGAGAACTGAACTTGTATTCCCTCATTATTGGCTTTGTTTGTCCAGGTTGTTTGTGCTAAGAGGTTGAGAGTTATCTAAATGATGGCTATTAAGTTTGTCTTCCTATTTTTCAAACTGCTGATTTAGCATAGTGGTATGTTGCACTGACTATAGTGCATATGGTTCTGGGTTCAAGACATGCATGGTGATAATGCAGCATTTTATTCTAGCAACTTTCCAAAATTATACAAGCAATGTTTAAAATGTGTCCCTGTTTTTTGGGCTTTTGTCCCCCCCCCCCAAATAAATGTTGGCTTTTTCCAGATTTCTTGTGCTGCAAAGTTCAGAGATGCAGCTGAGTGTCGACATTTTACAAGGAGCTGAGAGCTGCAGGGGAACTTAAGTTTAGTGCTGCTTCTGCTTCTGCTTGTACTGTTAATAGCACAACAGGTAGTGTACTTGCTTTTGATGCAGAAGGCTGTGGGTTCTTCTCCCACAGTAGGTAAATGCATTGCTGATACTGTACTGTGTTGTAAAGGGGGGTGGATGCTGTAGCCTGCTTTGGCGAAGATATCTAGTAGCAACTATGAACCTGTTATCAGTTTGCCATCCATTCCCTATTGCAATGCAACATATGCAATTTATTCCTCAAGGGCAACAGGCACATTTATTTGTAGAAGAAACCATGAAATCTAAAGTTGTTTGCTAGCAGCAGCCTCTTCATTAGTTACAGATTTCTCTAATGTGGAATTATGTAGATGGCTTTTACTAGTTCAGAGATTGTGCATATTTACTGATACTGGTGGGCTGTAGATGTTTGAGTAGACTTTTGATGGAAGGTGTATAAAAGAGCATGTGTATGTTTCATGTGCAAGGGGCCTATGATTCGAAAACAGCCCAAAGTTAATCTTTATCTGCCACTGGCAAAATGTATTTTCTTTGAATGTGGGTTTCAATGCTGTCTCAATGAATGTGAGTTTCAAGGACAGAGAAGTTTTAATGCTAAGTCTAGTTTCATTGTGAGACTGCATTGCTTTGTTTAACAGATATTTATTGGTGTTCGTGCTGTAAAATGCAAAATAAAACTTTTCTGGTAAATCATTTAGGAATGAAGTCACTAAATGACCGCCGTTAAGTTTCAGACGTCATAATCTTCAGAAAAATGCATGCTAACGCAAGACCTGATATTCTGTTAACTGTCTTAAGTTTATACAAGGTCAATTTTTAGTACTGTTTGTATGTTCCCCCAATATATTTGGCCTTGTCCAGATTTCCTGCATTAAGAGGTTGAGAGGTATGTGCAAACAAATCACTTTATAGAATTAGGAATATCCTAACCTGTCAACCGTCCCCAATTTTGGCTCAAAATGTTGCTCTCCCTCTAAAAATCTCTCTGCAAAATAGCAATTTTGGAAGAAACGTGGAGGGTTTACTTTTTATAAATAACTGTAATGATCAGAGTTATGTTTTATTTCAGAAATGCATGTAGATTCTCTAATTTTGTTAGCTGCTGTGCTCATATTAAAATGGTGTCCCTTCTTTGACAGGTTCCCAGCTGTATTGTCTAGCAATTTTATATTTTTGCATCACATTTTTGGTCCGTTTTTCAAATTAGTGGCAAATTGTTAAAGACTGAAGTTAGAAAATAATGGCAGACATTTGAGTTTCAGATTTCATACATTTCAGAAAATTCGTACTAATGCAAGACCTACTACTATTCTATTATCTTTTCTAAGTTTATAAGAGCAATATTTTTTAAAAAAAGTCCTTATTTGTGGGCCTTTGCCTCAGTTTTATTTATGAGTTTGTTGCTCTAAGAGGTTGAAAGGTTTTGTGTGTGTGTGTGTGTGTGTGTGTGTGTGTGTGTGTGTGTGTGTGTGTGTGTGTGTGTGTGTGTGTGTGTGTGTGTGTCTGTGTGTGTTAGGTAGGTAGCATACCTCTCAACTGTCCAAATTTTGCAGAATGTCCAGATGTTTGCCCCATAGTCTGTTCCTCATAAATTTTGTGATTTACTAGAAAATTATTGAAGGCTGAAGTTGCTAAATAATGAGACATTTGAGTTTCAAACTTCATGTCCTTTAGAAAAATTTATACTAGCACAAATCCTGTTATTCTAGCAACTTTCTCATACTAGCACAAATCCTGTTCTAGCAACTTTCTAAGTTCACAAGAGCATTATTTAATTAATATCTGTCCCTGTTTATTTTAGGCTTTGTCCATATTTCTTGAACTAAGAGGTAAGTACTGTAGGGGTGTGTGTGTGTGTGTGTGTGTGTGTGTGTGTGTGTGTGTGTGTGTGAATGAAACATCTTAGTTAGGGGTAGCAGGTGGTTAGTAATTTACTCAAGCTCAAAACCTGTACCTTAGTTACAGAAAACAAAAGCATAAATTCTCTACCCCAACTACCATGCTGCATTTTTCAAAGAACTGACATTTCAGGTTAATTTTCAATTCAAGGAACCAAGTTTGAGTGAATTTATATTATATTACTGAAGAGGCATTACAGCGAATGCCTCTTCATCGACACTAAAAGAGCGAACCGTGAATTACGAGAATGTCCGTAGCTTGGCTGGGGAGGGGGGTAGCAGATTGAGAGCTGTGAGTACAAATTTGAAAATCCTAGCTACACCCCCTGGTTGAGGAAGAAAGTGTTCTGGCACCTGAAGGAGCTGAAACCAGGCACATGCCTAGAATCCCTCTTGCCAGGAGGAACTGATACACCAATCTCAACACATCCAGGTTTGTCAGGTTGGTGGAGCAAACAGACTGGGTTGAGGGACATTTTTTCTTTCCAAAAATGGACTAGGTAGTCTGAGAAAGGGTCTACTGATGGTGAATATCTGGTCTTAAGCCGGTCTAAAAAGGAGCATTCAGTTGATGTCAAAGCCAATGGAGTTGAAACAGAAGACAGCACTGAAATAACAGATCCTGTTTCTAATGCCTGTGCCAATAACGTCAACACTGGAAGAGAAGAAACTATCTGTGCTGAAGTCAGTACCGAAGTATCCTTTTAGGCCCCAATCAGTTCTGCAGAGCTGCAGGTAACCGAGGACTTAAGTATCTTAGCTGTTGGTGCCAGTGGAGAAGTCAGCACTGGATGACTCTGCTTTTCTGATTTTTCTGTCCTTGAAAAAGAGGAAGATGATGAAGGGAAAGACACATCTCTCTTGCTTTTCTTTTCAGATCCCGAGATGGCTTCCTCCAAAGCAGATTTTAACATGTCTTTTAAAATCAATTTATTCTTCCTCTCTACCAAGGTCTGGTGACTAAAGCTGTGACAAATGGAGCATTCCTCCTGTAAATGCACTGGACCCAGGCAATAGACACATAGAGAATGCCCATCAGAGGTGGGCATTTTTCTTTCACACTTTTGGCAATTCTTAAAACCTGAACTGCCTTTACCTTTATCAGCCACAACAAGTAGAGAACGGCTTATACAACCAACAGTCAACACTCATAGCACCACACTATACTAACAGGGATAGGAAGGATATAATGTAAAGTATCAATACAGACCTATTTTATATAGATGTATTTGAGTAAAGGAAGAGGGTAGGCTATAGTGAAGAAACAGTAGGAAAAAAGTGAAGCATTATACTCACAGAAATAGATATGCAGGAAAAAATACAGGCATTGTTAACCAAAAACTCGACATCTCTAGGTGACACGTGTGTCACAGGAAGTGGTAAACGAGATGTGGGGTAACATAGAGAGAGCAACATCATAGGTAGTATCTGGCTCAAGATGTTTTTGGTGTTCATGAGCTGTAGTAATGGCTAAGTTGGTTTCGAGGTTCAGAAGAACTGAACCCAAGTGTCCAAGATAAAATGAAGATTGACAACATCAGATTACAAGTTTCCTTTTCTCTTCTTCTCTGTAAAATTCTTTACAGTACTCATAATGTCAGAAAAAATGTCATTTGGGGTTCAAAATATGTGTGCACAAGTCGCCTTTATCAGATAAAATTCTAATTCTCGGACTATTACTGACCGTAAAAATAAACTCATTCTGAAAGGGTTGCTTTCAACACCCTTTACTGAGGACATTTCTGGACGTCCACCCCCCCCAAATCAAAAACTAAGGAGTCTGTTTTAAAATCTCCCAAACCGTCAGGGTCTTCAACTCCTCCTCCTTTTTTGGAGCCTCCTAAGAAAAAGCAGAATTTAGATCCAAAGACTTCCACAACAATTTAGGTGTGAGATCCCACAGCCCCTTCTTTAAGGGTGGTTCTGGTGGTGCAGCGGTTAGCATTGCCACCTCACAGCTTTTAGGTCCTCTGGTTTGATTCTTGGCTGGGGTGCCTTCTGTGTGGAGTCTGCATGTCTTCCCTGTGGTCGCGTGGGTTTCCTCCAGTTTCCTACCACATCCCAAAGACATGCAGTAGGTGGATTGGACACTCTAGATTGGCCCTAGGTGTGTGTGTGTGCATGTGGGTGCCTTCTGTGGAAGGTTGGGCACCGGGTTAGCAGCTTGACACTACAAAACTCCACTGCCAGTCATGAGTGGACAGATGATCTGCTGTGGTGACCCCTGACCAGGAAAAGCCAAAAGAAGAAGAATCCCACAGCCCCTTCTTCAGCTCTGAGTACCTTGGGATCTGCATCTTTACCTAGGACTACATACTCTCCCACTGTTGACTCAGTACCATCTACAGTTCAATCTCCATTTCTGAATTTCTGACAATCAAGATCCCTTCCTTGGCATCCTCTCAGTCTTCCAGAAATCTAAGTGAAGCTGATGTGGACAGAATGATGATGAGATTTCTCACCATGCAGATTCATATGGGAGTTATCCTGGATCCCACCACCATGGTTAAGGAAGTCCAGCCTTCTGTCACTCCATCACTAACAACTCCTTCTCTGATCCAACCCATCCTTTCACAGACCCAGGATCCCAGTCTTCTGGGTCCATCTGGTTGGGATCTGAGGATGGCTTTATCTGTGGATCCAAAGACATCTCTGCCTGCACCAGCTCAAACAAAGGTGGTAGTGTGGCCGAGTGGTCTAAGGCACTGTATTAAGTCTACAGTCTCTCTGGAGAAGTGGGTTCACATCCCACCACTGGCAAGATAAGGTTGTGAGATGTCTTTGGACCCAGATGACTCTTGGAGCTGAAACACTCCTGCTGGATCTGAGGTGTTGGAGTTGACTCTGAAGTTTTCAAAGCCTTCTCTACCTCTAGGAGCTTTGTCAGTGGACAGCTAGGCTCCCACTTCTGCCTCAGGTAGGCCAGAGGTCCGGCTTCTTGGCTCTGTTGTCTTCCCTTCCACTGGTGAAGAGGGTTTTCTCTGCTCTAGCAGAGCAGTGGGATCCTAACCCCCTCAGATATTTTTTCAGGATCCCCATATGTCCCTGCACCTTGAGTGACATCATTCTACATTACAGGGACAGCCAGCCCAAACTCTCCAGACCACCCAGCAGGGTTTCACTGTCTCTTCTGATACTTCTCTGGAGCATCCCTTTGAGGAAGTCCCTAAGAAGAAGAAGTGCAAAAGTAGGCACTTGGGCTCCCCTTAGCAGTCAGTCACCAAAGATTCTGATTTCAATGATGGGGAAGGGTTCCCACCATCAGTTCCTGAACACATTTCATTTGGAGACATTCTTGAAATCCTTGACCAGAATGGTAGTTGGTACTGTGCTAATCCTTCCCAACAGGAGTCAGTATTCTTGGAGGACTTTGGAGCTGGCCCGCCAACCTCCTGGATTAGTCACCCAACGATGAGCTGATTGACTTGACCTGTAGGCAGGTGTGGCAGGAACCTGACTCATTTGAGCAAATTCCTAAGAGACCAGACCAGATTCTGCCTCCACTGGTAGGTAGGGAATTCTGTAGTAAAGAGTTGCCTGTACATGTTATGCTTATGGTGGCAGCCACCAAGAAGGAACTTGTTGAGCAGATTTCCTCTGTCCATCACCCCTAACTGAAGTCCAGGCCATTGGATAGATTTGGGAAGTGTGTGTATGGTTCAGCGAACTTTGCACTTTGGTTGCTGAAGTATTTGCGACACTTTACAGGACTACAAATGCACTTGATCAAGGAATTTCAAAATCCCTTGCCTGGACCACTACTGCTGAGGCTCAACTTTCTGTGGCTTCACAATTGGCTACTCTTCACTCTGGTTCTAATTTGTCCATGGGGCTTCTGTTGCATACAGCTGAAGGTGCTTCAAAGGCAGTGGGTCCACTCATTTCTATCAGGAGGCATGCTTGGATGTGCTTGTGTGATTTTGTGGAGCCCTTCAAGTCTTTCTTCATTGATGCTGTGATGCCCCTCTTCTGGGCCAGAGACCAAGGAGTCTCAATGCTCTCTACTGACACTAGTGTGGGGATGTGCACTTTGGGAAAGATAGATACACACAGTATTTACAGATGCAGACCTCTCTGCATCAAGCACAATTTCCCTTAAGAGGCAACAGGGTACACAGTCAGCCCAGGGTCTGGAACTCTTATTATCTGTCTCCCTCCAACACCCCAATAAGGCTGACTAGCACAGAAACAGGGTCAAGTCCTCAGCCGAGTGACCAAGCCAAGTCCTCCAGCACCCTCCCTGTGAAACTAGTGCTCTGTGCCCCTGATCCAAGTAGCTGACACACACTTTGAGATTTGTTTTTTCACACACACATACACACCAGGGAAAGACTGGCACAGATCACTATCAGTGCTCCCTTGGTACCCAGACCATAAGGTAGTTAAATCCGCTACCACCAGTCAGCTCTTAATCAGCTAATGTAAGGGCCTTACAAAGGGTATGCAATTAATACTGTGCAAAATATTGCTAATGCAAATAGAGGTAGTTAGACAAAAACAGCCAAGGCTTTCACAGATGGCCGAAATGGTGACACTAATCAAGTAAGTACAGGTACTCTCAAAAATTAAATACTCTTCTAAAAGAACAGCCAGAATAAAAGGTTTAAATATATTTAATAATAATAATAATAATAATAATAATGAAGATACATAAAAATTACAAAAAATATATCCACAATAGACAGTACAGAGATCTCTTCACAGGGAATATTAAAGTAATAAAAGAAAAACACTAATCTGAACTAACAACTTGCTGTATTCTTAGCAGTTCTCAAGAGAAACTGTTCCCTGATTGTACTTAGTAGAGCAAGGCAGAGCCTGGGTGTCAGCTCCACAAGCAGAAAAAGGACAAAGAGAATAATGTCAGAGATCAGATCGCTGAGTATTTAATGTTTTATCTTAAGTAAGACATTCCCCACATCTGGTCACCTGACCGCAGATTCTCACAAATATTTCTCTCTGAAATGCAGGGCAGGACGAAGTCGTGCTGCTCTGATGCAGCTGCTGGAAAGTCAATACACATTCACAGAGCAAAAGGCTAGAGATACCATCTCCATTTCTTTTCAGAACAAAGGGATAATATTTTAATTACTTAATGGCTCACTGGCATTTCCTTGGTATGTCTCAAACCCATAAAAACAAAAAAATTAGCTGTTTAACTATTTTTTTTCCAGAGACCTCTATTAACATACATGCATGCAGTCTGACAAGTATTTTCCTACTTTGTCCAGCAGGACCCATTGTAGATACAGTATCTTAACACAAACAATTTTACAAATACATTTGAGATAAAAGCACCTATGAAAGTCAGTTTGTTATTCAAATGACATACAGTTCTAATACATTTTCTATAAAACAACTTCAGAGACTTTTTTTCTTTATACAAATGGCGTATAATTCTTTATACAAATGACATATAGTTCTTAATCAAACTTCAGCTGGTTACACTGGCATAAGTTATACTTTGCAGTTCTTCACAAATGTACCTTTTCATGGCAGTTTGTCGTTTTGCCCAAAAATGAAGGACACACTCTCTAAGTGTGAGAAAGATGGAAACACCCTTTGTGCAGTGGATGTACCTTTTTCAAACCATCAAAGACCCTTTTCTAGGAATCAACAAGTTGATCGAAAGATGTAGTTCAGGAAGTCCCATGATGCTTTCCAAGAGTCACTTACAGATAGTTACCCCAGGAGCAGAGGGGGGAACTCAAATGGGCGATGATTTCCATATATCAGTGGATGACCACAGAATCAAGACTCCAGAAATTCTTCCTATGATAGACCCTATAAGCACTTTTGAAAGGAGGCATGATTATCACCCTCTGGAGGCAATTGGGGGTTGAATATACCTGCACCACAGAGCCTGGCTAGAGATAACACAACAGACATGGATGCAGAGGAATATTTCCAGAGATTATATAATTCCCTTTGCCCTACCTCCTGCACCTGTACGCAAAATTCTCGATGTTCCACCCAGTCAGAGGAAAGCAGTAGGACTAGAAATACAAAAGCTGCTAGAAAAAACAGCCATTCCAGAGGTCCCACCTGGCCACAATCAATCTGAAACTTAATCAAGATTCTTTTCAGTGCCAAAGAAAAACAGGTACTGGACCAATTTTGGAGTTCAGTGACTTGAACAACTCAGTTCTATACACAACATTTCTGATGGTCACAGTTCAGTCCATTCTGGCCTTTTTGGGCAAGAATGATTGGATATGCTCAATAGACCTTCAGGATGCATATTATCACATAAGAATGAACAGACAATCCAGAAAGTATTTACGATTTCAGCTGGGAGCCAGTCATTATCACTACAGAGCACTGCCCTTTGGCCTCTCCATAGCCCCCAGGGTTTTTATCAAGTGCATGGCAGTGGTAGCAGATCACTTGAGACTGCAAGGATTCCAAGTGTTTAAATACTTAGACAACTAGCTCATTACCATCTTGACCAGGCAGGCACTAGTAACAGAATGAAATTATGTACTCCAGACCTGTTCTCATCTGGAGAAATCCTTACCTTTCAACAAATCTTCAGTTGCAACCAACTCACATAGGATTCATACTGGTGGTGTTCAGCATGATAGCAGTGACAGCTCCTCTTTCTCTATCAAGAGTACAAGATATCAGATTCCAGGTCAGGAAAATAGTTCACAGTACCAAACTTTCAGCTCGATTGTTTCTTCAAGTCTTGAAGTCAATGTCAGGTGCCATAATTTTTACTGACGTAGCAAGATTTCACATAAAAATTCTTCAATGAATGCTAGAAAGATAATTGTCTATTCTTTATCATTGCATGTCAGCACAAATAAGAATCACTCAGGCTTGCAAGAAATACCTTTGTTGATGGATTCCATCACATTAGGTTCTACAAGTCCGTCCTTTCATTGTCCATCAACCCAAGGCCATAGTGATCACGGATGCAGCCCTGATGAGTTGAGAGTGGCACTTCCTGGAGAAGACAGTCCAAGGCACTTGGTCCCTGAGGAGGCCACTGTGCATATCATTGTCCTGGAAATGAGAGGAGTGTTCTTAGCATTGCAGGCCTTCCAAGACTCTTTCCATTCCAGGATAGTTGCGATTGAAACAGACAGTATGTCACCAGTTTGGTACATTAACAAACAAGGAAGAGCCAGGTCTTAGCCCTTGTGTGAGAAGCCCTATGACTGTGGCAAAGGGTGATCTCATCCAACTGCTTTGTCATAGCAATTGCAGGGGAGTCCAACATGACAGGAGACAAATTCAACAGGTCCATTCTACTACCTCATGAGTAGTCTCTCAACATTTTTGTGACAGAAATTATTTTCTGCTGATGGGGCCAGCCTTGCTGTGATTTTTTTGCTTCTTCCCTAAACAACAGGTGCAGCATCTTCTTTGCCCTGACCCCCCTCAGGGGGAATTACCAACAGAACCTCTACTCCATGGTTGGCCCCTTGGTCTCCTGTTTGTTTATCCCTGACTCAGTTGATCCACAAATTTCTGCAGAAAGCTGCCAGGTTGAAAAGCAAAATGATCCTCATTGCACCTTATTGACCTCGAAAGATTTGGTTCCCCTTCCTTTGGCATCATCTACTTTAACCACCTTGGACTGCATCCAATTCCACACCTCCTGTCTCACCCAACAGGCATGATTCACCCAGACGTTTCAAACCTAAAGCTAACAGTCTGCTTTTTTCAGTTCTGTTAATAGCCATACAACTGATGCTCTCTTCCCCTGGCCATCACGTACCTTTATCTCCCCATAAGGCCTCTACAACAACACTTTACAGAAGTACATGAAAAAGATTATTTTTGGGGGGACACAGCAGAAACACTTGGACCCCTTCTCAACTCCTATACAGAGTGTTCTTGAATTTTTGGCAAACACTTTTAATGAGGGGCCTATCTCTTCAGTTATTAGAGTTCAATTTGTACCAGTCTCTATTTTTCCAATTGGATTTGAGAATTCCTCCCTCCCTTCACCTAAGCTGTGAAAAACCTTTTTGAGAGCCATCTTCCTTCTCAGACCTCTATATAAAGACCCTTCTATAACTTGGGATTTAAATTTTATACTGCAGACCTTCATGCATTCCCCTTTTGAGCCAGAATCTAAATGGGATCTTAATTTCCTGACCTGGAAACTATCTTTCTAGTGGTTATTACAATGGCTAAGAGAATTTCAGAACTTCAAACTTTTTTCTTTTAACCTCCCTATTTGAATTTTCATAAGGCTAGATTTACACATCATACCAATGTTTCTTTCCTTCCTAAGGTGGTGTCAGATCTAACATTAACCAGTCCATTAATCTGCCAATCTTCTTTCATAAATTTGAAAACAAGGATGAACATATGTTATTCCAACATTAACCAGTCCATTAATCTGCCAATCTTCTTTCTTAAATTTGAAAACAATTTTATATTTATTGGACATCCACAGATACATTTTTTCATGAAGGAAAAATTTTAGAAAGACAGATCAATTATGTTTGTACTTTGCAGAGTCTACAATGGGCAAACCAGTTGAAAAGGTAACTCTAGCCAGATGGCTTATGAACTGTACATCAGTTGTCTATAGCACATTGAGTCTCACCTTACCCAAACCTTTAACAGCCCATTCAACCAGGTCCATGGCAACCTCTTCAGTGTTTCTATCAAGGCTTTCCACATATGATATATGTGGGTCTGCAACCTGGGCTAATCATCATACCTTTATTACTCATTACAAACTTGATCTGGTCTCAAGGTGAAGCACAGCCTTTGGCTCAACTGTGCTCAGGAATATCCATCCTTAGAGTCAACCCGGGACTTTATCTAGCTGGGGACTTCCCGAACAGTTGAAGACAGAATGAAAATTGACATCAGATAAATAAGTTATGCACTTACTATATTGTTTCATCTGTATTGTACATTTTCATTCTTCCACAAATTCACATCATGAACCCCCAACCTTGCTCACAAATGAATTCTGGAAGATTGAGACATTATAAGGACACCACTGTCCTTCTTGTTGAGCTACAGAAATAGCTCATTCTGTTAGTGTTTTTTATAGTATCTTGTTTTATATTTTATAAGATAGCAGACAAGATCTGAGGAATGCTAGGGGTTGCTGCATCTGCATTATGGGTAAGGGAGGAGCTTGAGATTTTTCTGGTGGCCATGAGATACAGTAATGACCAAGTCAGATCTGAGGTTTGGATCAGAACCCAACAATTCAGCAAGAATGAAAATGGGCAAAACGGATGGTAACTACATAACCTCTTTGTTTCCAAGTCAGACACTTTAGTTCACATTTTACAGTTGGTTTGAAAGGTGTTTCAGTCTAGGCTTATAACAATACATTCAAATTCCATGGTAAAGTAGGATCTGTAAAGAGGGATTTCAGTAAAAATGTCCCTTTTATAACTGCTTTACAGAGTCATGATGAAGCTAAGGCAGAACTGTCAACTCTGATATGACAATTAGACATATCAACCATTTGTACTTTAACTGTTGATGAATTAGAACTTCATTAACAATAGAAGCCAAAAATTCAAGCACTATGGATACTGGTACACCAAAAGGATTGATGTTTCTTTGTTGTGCCCAAAAACAAATCTTTTCTGTTCACTTTTGTAAATCTTCCTAGTGGAAGCTTTGTGGGAAGACAAAAGAGTGGGGTAGACATGGGAGTGCAGCCTGGGCTGTGTAGCTATCAACGGAATTGGAGAAACCATGCGGAGAACTTTAGGGTCAAAATGTCCAGATGAATCTTGTCTTCTGCATCTCACAGAAGGTCTGGAATTGGGTCCAGGATTGACGGAGATGAAACTACAGGAGGCCAAAGGAAGGGGAACCAAATCTGATGAGGCCAATAAGGGCCAAAGAGAATTACTGTAGTCTTTAATTGAGATGCTTTCTGAAGAAATTGGGGAATCAGAGGGGTTGGGGTAAGCATAGAGGAGACCGGAGGGCCAATTGTGGAGGACAGCATCTCTCACTGACTCCTCTCATGGGAAGATCAGGTCAAAAAACCTGCTGCACTTCTGGAGGGTAAATACAAATAGGCCTCAGCATAGTTGGCCCCATTGATGGAATATCTTCTCTGCAATTTTCTTGTTCAGGCACCACTCTTGAGATAATAGGATGGACAACTTTTCTGCTATCACATTGCATTTCTCCAGAATGTGCATTGCTATCAGACAGTGACTGGATGAGATCACTAATTGCCATACCCTTACAGCTTCTCAACATAAGGGTAAGATCTGGTTCCTCCCTGATTGTTGATGTACCAGACTACCAACATATTGTCCATCTGAATTGAAATACGTCCCAAAGGGAGATAGTCTGGAAAGGCCTGTAATGCTAGGAGGACTTTCTCTCATTTCTACAACATTGCTCAGCATACTGGCCTCTCCTTAGGACCAGGTGCCTTGGACTGCCTTTCCCAAGAACTGCCCCACTACCAAACTGGGTTGTGTCTGTGTTCACTGTAGCCTTGGCCTGAGGAAGTATGAAAGGTCATCACTGTAAAATTTGTTCTGAGCAAATCCACCACCTGAGATATTTTATGTATGCCTGATTTATTCTCATCTGGGAGGACAAGGGCTGGTACAGAATGGATCACTGAGTCAACATGGTCCACTGAATAATTTTCATATGAAATCCTATGGGAGCAGACATTGACCCAAAAGGATGTAGAATCAGGGATGACAGCAAGGAACTTTGAATTATCTTTTGGACTATTTTAATCAAATTATTTTGACCCTTGACAAGAGAAGGGAGGCTGTCACTGATACAGTGTTGAACAGCTGAGCTGGTTCTAGGTGAGATTTGTAGATATTGATTGTAATACCTACGTGAGAGCACAATTGCAGCACATAATCTTTTGGTTTGATCACTACATGCTTAGTCAGAGTGGTCATGAGCCAGCCATCCAGGTAAAGAAACTGTAGAGCAGTATGCATGTTGTACTTCATCAGCCACCATGGCTAAACAATCATGTGTATATAAAGTAGGGAACAAGTGTAGATTTTGCTAGTGTGTAGTGTATCTGCCATGTGTGAAGTTGCATCTGAGAGTGTGACTGAAGTAACAGTGAATCAGCGAAGTATAAGAAATCCAAGTAAAGTATTCCAATGTACTGAATCAATGCATCCTGATGTGTGTATTTAATGAAAGACAATTGAATTCACAAGGAGCCTCTGCGTCTCTTTAATGAATTATGACACGTGTGACTGAAACAGTCAGAATCCATGTTGTCTCAAGTGAGCCACTACTACTGCAATGCATTTGATAAACACCCTGGGGGCTGTGGTGAGGCCAAAGGGCAATGCTTTGAACTGCTAATGACTGACTCTCAACTGAGGCGTAACTATCTCCTGGATCACCTATTTATTTCTATGAGACAGTATGTATCTGGAAGATCTATTGAGCACATCCAATCATCCTTGTGCAAGAAAGGCAAAATAGACTGAAACATGGCCATTCAGAACGTTGTATACTGCACTGATTACTTCAGTTTGCTGAGATCCAGAATTGGTCTCCAGTTCCCCGCTTTCTTTGGCACTAAAAAGAACATTGAGTAAGCTCAGGATTGTCTGTGTTCTGCGGGAACCTCCTGGATTACTCTTTTTTTTCTTGCAGTTTTTCTATTTCTAGAGCTCCTACTTTCATCTGACTGGGTGGAACCTCAGGAAGTTTGTTTATTGTTAAGGGGGTATGGATAAGGGAATTACATAACTTCTAGAAATAATCTTCTGGATCCATGTATATTCTGTAATGTCTAGCCACACTTTCTGGTGCAGGGATACATGACTTCCGAATGCCTCCAGAGGTGGACAATCAGGCCTCCTTTCAGGAGTGCTGATATGGTCTGTCAGAAAAGGAATCACTGGACCCCTGGTTTTGTGGGCCTCCTCTGATACATGGGTAGTATATTCTGTTACAGCTCCTCCTCTGTCCCCAGGGGAACTATCTCAATATGTATCTTGGAAAGGACCCTGGGACTTCTGAACCACATCTTTGGATCACCTTGTTGATTCCTACAGTAAGTTCTTTGAGGACTCACAAAACCTATGCCCACCTTAGGGCCAAGCAAGTAACTTCTGTCAGATGAAGCATTGACAAAGGAGGATTTGAAGGGCTCCGCAAAATAACACCGGCTCATCCAGGAATGTCTCCTAATGGATATGCCTGAACCTGCTGCCCTACAAGTACTTTCACTTGCATGTGAAACAAGCATCATGGGAATTAGTAATTGTCTGTAAGGTAGCCAGCTGTGATGCAACAAAAGTCTGTGCCTCAGCAGTTACTGCTCCTGAGAGGAATTTGGAGAGTTCTTTAATCAAATCCCTCTGAATTTGGTGAAGTGTGTCAAATAGCTCAGTGATCTAAGTCTGAAAGTCACTGAATTGTAAACACACTTCAGTAATCTCTCCATCACCCTAGACTCTTTTTTAGGGGGATTAACAGATGAACTCTGCTCTATGAGCTTCTTCTTTGTGGCCATGGCTCCACCATAGCATGGTACTCCTCTGCTCCAAAATTATTTCCCCTTTGGTTTTGAGAAGATCCTATGTTGTCTCTTGGGAATCAGCACAATAAAATCAGGTTCCTTCCACACCACTTGACAGGTCAATTCTATGAGCTCATCAGTGGGTGGAGTCACCCAGGAAAGAGAAGGGTTATCAGTACACCCACCAAAATTTTCTTCAAAAGAGAACTCATCAGATGGTGATCTTGGGGACCCTTCCCCTTCACTGAAATCAATATATTCTGTGTTTGACTGCTGAGGGGAGTCTAAGTGCCTCCCCTTGCACTTTCACTTCCTAGGGACTTCTTCAGTAAGTGGGGTCAGATAAGTATCAGAAGAAATAAGGATACCATGTTGGGCGGCCAGGAGACTTTGGGCTGACTGTCCCTGTGCAGTACAGTGATAAGGCTCGTGGCACACTGACATCTGGGATGGCAGATCCAAGGGTGGTGGAGCTGACCTGAAGGGGTAGAAACAGGGAGAACTCCCATCTGTATCTGTGCCAAGAGAAATTTACTCATCATCCTATATACATCTGCCTCTGTAAGACTCCTGGAAGAAGGGGAAGAAGCTTAGGAGGGAGTTCAAGAATGCTGGTGGCTCTCTAAAGAGTGGGAAGATTACCCAGAGGGGACTGGGTCCTGACAGGATGCATAATGGGTCTAGGTGAGTTATTATGGCTCAGAGAGAAGCAGCTCCAATGAGGCAGGCCATCACAGACAGTTGGATCTGAGGTCTGAGATCTAAGCCTTTCAAAATCTTCTGTGTCGGTTCCTTGTTGGATCCAAAGAAATAGTGCAAGTCTCAGACTGCTCATAGACTGATTTTTATCAACTTTTTTTGCCCTGCCTTGGAGGACTGAGCTCCAGCCCATGATTCTGAAAAGGTTTCAGGGAGCAGTCCCTTCAGAATTATTTCATTTTTCTAGTCTACTAAAGCCTTTGGATTCAGAGATTTACAAATCTCACAAAGAACCTTCAAATAAGCAGAGTCCAGACAATAGGTGCAAGACTCGTAGGCATGACTCTTTATATTATTTGAAACTGGAAGGTTTTTCTGGCATTATGGTAAACAGCAAGAAGAATAAGGCAGAAAAGTTTTCTTTTTCACTTGTTCTTCTACATTAGTAAGGCAAGGAAAGAAAAAACTAACAATGGTAGTTTGTAATACTAAAATGGTAGGCAAAGATAGAAACAAAAATACCAATGGCGGTATTAAACTATATGTGGAAAAAAAAGTCTAAGGATAAGTGAGGATAGCTTGTAACTATCATGATATATAACAATGAAAAAAGGAATAGGTATACAGTCAAAAACTCTTTTAACTTACTAACTTCTCGACAGTTGACAGTGACCACATCCATATGTGAAGGCTGCAAATCAGATCTGAGATACAGAGGGGCCTACAGCATCATGGGTAAGGGAGAAACTCAAGAGTTTGCTATAGCCACAAGTTGTAATAAGCAGTCGAGTCAGACCCAAGGATCGGATCCAAACACACATGTCATGGAACACCAGAAAACTGACAATATCAGATGAATAATTTTTATCTGCTGTATGAAAATCTGATATGGCTGCCATCTGTAGTTTAATGTTTGAAAAAAGCAGCCAGAAAATCAAGAACATGAGAGACAGGGGCAGTAAAAGGGTCAACACTGTTTATTAATGCCCAAAGGGAAATTTTTTCCATTTGCTCGTCAACCTTTTTGGTGGAGTCTTTTTGCAAAGAAATTAAAGTGGCACATAATGGGGTGGGAAGCTTGGGCTGTCTGGTTATCATTGGAAATGAAAAAAACATGTAGTTAGTTTGAGGGCTAGGATATTGGGATGGCTCTTCCATGAGATGTGTGAAAGAAAATTTAGAGTTAGATCCAGTATCCAGGGAGGATAACAAAGATGAGACCAAAGGAAGGGGAACCACAACTGGTGAGACCATAATGGAGCAAACATGAGGACAGAGCTCTTCAACCAATTTTTTTTAAACACGTGAATTAAATTATCACTTTTGACACAGGCAAATTTACATTTAGATGAAAGTAACCAAACAGTATTAACAAGTTCACATATACAAACATATCTCACATATATTGCTGTGTATCATACAGCATTACATAACTTTTTCCTTTCCTGCCCTTTTTTTAAACAAGAAACATCTTTATTATCTTTATTACACCATCACTTACAACATAGGCAATCATACATTGATATAAATGAAAACACACCACACCAACACAATCCTAGTTGCTGCCATTTTACATTACAAACCATACTGACTCAATCCCAGTTGCAAACATTATACATCATTAATCTAATCTACCCAATCATTTTCAGTCAAACATTACCTAGCTCATTCTTTTAAACCCCATTCATCTCCTGTATGTCTTATTCCCACAATTCCCATTTCTCCTATATAGTTTGCTCCTACCTTTTCTAAAGATCTCATTTCTAGTTGTTTTATCTCTGTTACTATATTCACTACTTCTACTATAGTTTTAGATTTTGATTTCCATTTCTTAGTAATTGCATTTTTGGCAGCCACCATAAGTAGACACACCAAGTCCTTCTCATGTCTACACAATTCCAGTTCTGTATCATACCTCAGAAAAGTTATCTCCCTCATCAGACCAGTCTGTCCACCCATGATCTCTGATAGTGCGGGATACCGCAGGGTAATTCCTAAAAGTCCACCAGCTCACCTCACTCCCAGGAAATATGTTCCCAGTAACCTCTTGCTTCCCTATCACACCTTCAATACTTGTTGTTTATTTCAGTGGAACATACTCTGGAGTGTTCT
Organism: Protopterus annectens; assembly: GCF_019279795.1. NCBI lineage: Eukaryota > Metazoa > Chordata > Ceratodontiformes > Protopteridae > Protopterus > Protopterus annectens. The sequence continues at coordinate 878,473,713 of NC_056735.1, read as the reverse complement.
TGGGGTATAAAAATTACCCATGTAAACATTTTCAAGCAGAAATCCTAAATCTTCTATATTTTGTGGCATATATGGGAAACATGCATGCATCCACCCATGGTTTCTTTATGAATTACTTATTCAATCTCTCCTCCTAATCCCTTCTAACCTCCTCTGATTGATTCTTATAGTTATCATGCAATATTTTATATGCTCTACTAATTATTCCTTTTTTTACTGGTAGCTCCTGTTGTACATTGTACTAAAAATCTACCACTGCTGGTCTGCCCTTAAGGACACCCCACAGTTCTTTCTCTTTGCCACACTCTGATATCAATCCTTCATAGGGAAGGCAATCTGTAAAGTCTAAGCAAATTCTTGGCATCTTCCCATTCTATCATCTTCCCCTCTCTGGTTCTTTGATCCCAATACTATGGTTCTTTTCATAGGTTCATACTAGGCTATCTGCCCTAGGGCATTTATAAGCCTAGCCAGAGTGTGTTTGGCTTTTGCCACCCATTTTAAATTAATTTTGCTATGCCCTTTTTCGAGGTTAGTATACTGTGCCTCTGTCTAACAGTGACACAGAAGTGATACCCGGGGTAAACCTACGATCTCCCATCCACTCATCAAGATTCCTCTTGAAGTGAGTCAATGAGGGACTCTGCCTAACCTGGACTGGGATTTTATTCCAGAGTGAAGGTAGCCTCTGGGTTATGAATCTGTCCCTCCAGCATGTCCTATTTATTTCAGTGCTGAGGTTCAAGTCTCTCAAGTGCGTAGCTCGATGAGATTTGGATTTTCTGAGGTGCAGCATGTCCATTAATTCCGGGTTGGACATGGCTTTATATGTCAGGCACAGATCGCCTCTGAGCAGGCGGTATGCCACTGAGTAGAGCTGGAGTTTCTTTAACCGGGCAGCGTATGGCATCTGTTTGAGCCCTTTGATCCTCTTGGTGAGGTGCTTTTGGGGTCTTTCCAGTTGCTGCAGGTGTCTGGTAAGGTACATCCCAAAAGGGGCATTGTACTCAATTATGGGCCTGATGAGGGATGAGTAAAGAGGCACGATGACCTCCCCTGATCTAGATGTGAATCCCTTCATGATTAGGTGGGCTATATAAAATGTTTTTCTAACCACTTTGGCCACGTGGTTGTCAAATGAGAGATTGCTATCAACTTGGGTCCCCAGGTCCCTAATTACTTCTTCTGTACTTAATGGATTACCACCTATGTGGTAATTTGTGGGCACTTTGTTTTTTCCAAAGGGGATGACTATACACTTTTTGGCATTTAGCTTGAGGCCATGGCTCTGGCACCAGTTGTCCGTTTCTATGAGGCCCATTTGGAGGATGCTTGTGTTGGCTGGAGAGTCGATTATGGCACCCAGTTTGCAATCATCTGCGAACTTGGTCAGCCACAGTCCTTCCATGTTGGCCTGTACCTCCGAGAAATATATACCGAACAAGAGAGGTCCCAGGACTGAGCCTTGTGGGATGCCACTTGTAACTGGTTTGGAGTCTGACATAGCTCCAGCAATTCTAACCATGTGGGTTCTGTCCTTGAGCCAGTTTGCAACCCATCTAGTGACATAGGGGTTTATATTTAAGCTGGTGAGCTTATCTATAATGCCCAAGTGGGGTACTGTATCGAAGGCTTTTGCGAGGTTCAGGTAGGCTGTGTGGACCACCTTCCCCTCGTCAATGGCCTTGGTGACTGTTTCAAAGAAATCGACCAGGTTTAAGAGGCAGGATCTGCCCTTAACAAAGCCGAACTGGGTAGGATCCAGTGTCTGTAGGTCTCCAATATCTTTATTTATAATGAGACCCATGATGATCCTTTCCATAGCTTTGCAGACCAAGCTAGTCAGGCTTATGGGGCGATAGTTTCCAGGATCCGTTGAGGCACCACCTTTGTGGAGAGGGACCACTGTTGCTGTACGCCACTCTTTGGGTACATATCCTGTAGTAAGGCTGAGATTGAACAGTAGTTTTATGTTTGGGTTTAGCTCTTCTTGGAGTTCATGTAGGACGCAGCCCAGGACACCGTCTGGTCCCATTGATGCTGTGTTTTTTGCTTCGGAGAGGGCGGCTCTTACCTGAGCATCTGAGATGTCAGGGGGGCAGCACTCTGCTGGGATAGATATTTGCCCTTTTGGTGGGGAGGGGGGGAGAAGTTTGCGCTGAACCTGTCAGCTAGGATGTTGGAAATGTCTGTGGGTTCGGTGTATTTTTTGTCATTTTGGACTAATTCTGAGCATATCTGGGAATTCCCACCCAGGTTCCTAACATAACTAAAGAAAGCCTTGTGATTATCCTTAGTGTCCTGTGCAATTTTTCTCTCGAAGCTGGCCTTAGACAATTTTATGAGTGCCCGTAGTTTTTTGCTAATACTGATCAGAGATGCCTTCTCTTTTTGGGATTTTGTTCTATCATGTAGTAGCTTCCTCCTTCTATTGTATAGTTTGTTTATGGCTGGGGTCCACCAGACAGGACGTCTGCCTTTGGAGGATTGGGTCTTGGTTTTATTTGGGATTGCATGATCCATGCATTCCTGAAGGTGTTCATAGAATGCATTTATAAAGGATTCTGCGGTCTGGGCCATATTTTCCACAGGCCCGGGGGCTTTGAAGGATTCCACCTCGGTTTTGAGGAGTGTGAAATTTGCTTTAGAGAAGTTTTTCACTGTGGTTTTCTGGGCAGGGGGTGGGGTCAGGATGTGAATATCCAGTGAGATTAGTTTATGGTCTGATCTTACCAGTGAGGGATACACTTCTGGTCTGGAGCATAGAGTCCCCATGTTGGTGATGATCAGGTCCAGTATGTTTTCCCCTCTTGTGGGAGTGGTAACAAGTTGTTCCATAGCATTTGAGTTTATAAATTCTAGGAACCTTTGGGCTAGGGTGTTGGAGCTAGAGTAATGCTCCCAGTCTATGTTTGGGTAGTTGAAGTCGCCCAATATAATGGTGTTTGGAGAGACCTTCATATTTTCCAGTGTTCTCAGGAAGGCTGAGTGGGGTTCCTGGGTTTGGGAGGGTGGTCTGTAGCAGGCTATAAACTGGAAGGCAGTTTTACCCACTGTTAGTTGCACATGGATAGTCTCTGATGCTTCGTGCTGTGCCACCAACCTGGAGGTGTGGGTATCTTTGATGAATATTGATACTCAGTCCTCCTTTTGTGGTTCGGTCCAAGTTTTGGGGCGAAAAGCATGGTATGAGGTATAACCTGGTAGTGCTGGGGTGCTCTCGGGAGCCTTGAACCAGGTTTCTGTTACTGCACAGATATCAATGTTCTCCATGCTAAGGAGAGTTTTGAGTGCGTGCATCTTGAGGTTTAGACTTCTGGCGTTGAGTAGCATTACTCTTAGTTTCTTATCCCTTGTGATACCTATGGAGGTGGGTTTGTCTTTTGAGCCTTGCCTAAAAAAGGCACTATGGGGGTAGCAAGAGCCTTTGCCAATATCCGAAAGCCCAGGGGTGACAGGTGCAAGCCGTCCCTAGCGAAGCATCGTGGCTTGTCGAGCATGTCATCCCAGGCTGACAGGCATTGGATCCCCTTTGAATGACACCAATACTTAAGCCAATTGTTGAAATTGATCATCTTGTCTTCATTTTGTGGCATCATTCTTGGTGAGGGTAAGATGCTACTCAAGGTCAGGGTCATACCGGCCTGGGCTACATGCTCAGAGAGCTCCTCTATATCTCTTTCCATGTAGTTTTCATGTTGCCAGTTTTCTACAATAAATTCAAGCCCCTTCTTGCCTATTGCCTATGTCCCTAATTGCAGTCATCCCTCTCAGCAGAATCTCCTTGTTCAGATACTTCCTGATACTTTATACATATAATATTCTGTATGACTATTGTTATTCTTCTCGAGGGCTTGCATCCAAAATCTGTCTCTGCTTGTTTCTTCACCTTCACCCCTGTTTACTCATCATCCCTTTCTACTTTGAGTTATAGTTTTCTGCTTGTGCTATGTATAAAAGCCTTAGCTGTGCAGCTCTGAAATGCCACTTCAAATTGGGTAATCCCAATCTGCAGTGTTTAAATGGAAGAATCAGCTTATCCTATTTGACTCTTGCCATCTTTCCCTCCCAGATAAAGTCCTTCAACTCTTTATTATTGCTATCCATGATTCTCCTCTGGTTGATACAAATATGGCCAACCTAGATAAAAGATTAAAGGGACTAAAACATTTCAACTTTTTATATCTTACTATCCATATACCTATAACAAAGCTTCCATTTTCTCGGTTTTTCAATTATCTTTTGCTTTCTTTCTTCCCACATATTCTCAGCTGACACACCAGAATAGTTCCTAATCCATACTCCTAAATAATTCATCTTATCATGTCCCCCAAATATGGATGCTGTCAAACCAGTTCATATCTGGGTACATAAATTACCATTACTGCCTTTTCTCTTTTTAGTTTCATTGATTTGGTATCCAGAAAAGATATGAAACTGTCTCAAAATGTTCTACAAAACTGTAATGTCTGTTTCTGGCTTTGTCATGTATAAAATATCATCTTCAAATAGAGACATCTTTTATGGACTAACATGCCAATTACATCCTTGAATTTCTGAGGCCCTTATTTTCTTTGCCAATGGTTCTAAATGTAATGCAAACAACAAAGGGGAAAGCGGATATCCCTGTCCGGTTCCTCTGCTTAAGCATAAATTATCACAGACAACCCCACCCACTTTACTTTTTGCCTCCCATCCCTTATTTATTCTCCAAATCAGCCATATATTATTTATCAGGAAATGCAAATGCTTCCATTGCCCTCTTCAAAATCTGCAAACATACTCTCCCAAATGCTTTCTCTAAATCAAGACCCATCAACAACAATGGCATTCTGCTTCCCTCTGGATCATCAGTGTTCTGTTACTGTTCCCAAATGTTAGTCTCCCCTCCACAAAACCACACTGATTACTATCTGTCATGTTTGGCATTACTTTTTCTCTACTTTTAGCCACTATAGACATAGACACTTTATACTCATGGTTTAGTATTGAAGTGGGCCTGCATGAAGCTGGATCTCATGGACCTTTATCTTCTTTAGCTATTACAGCTAGTGCTGCTTTTTTACATGATGTTGGTACTTCTCCTCCTCTTAAAATACTGTTAAACAAAACCTTCCAGGTGTCAGCAGTTTTTTCCCTCCTATCTTCCATACTTCTACAGGAATAACATCTATCCATGTGGGCTCTCTTGTAGACTGGTTATATACCACAACAGTTATCTCATCTCCTCCTGTCCTAATCATTAGTAACTGAGCCTCATCTACCTCTAACCTTGGCATATTTACTTCTTCTATAAACATTTCCATTTGTATCTTTTCTTCTTTTCCATATTTATCTGCTTTATGCAGACTTTACAAAAGGAACAGGTTTCACAGAATTTCTAAAATATTTCTAATGCCTCTACACAATTTCTTGTTACCTTCCTTGTTATAGACTCCCTAAGCTTGGTGAAAGCCCTTTCTCATTTCTGTAGGTTGAGTCGTTGTTCTGAAAGTTGCTGCGCTCCAATTTTATTATCCAAAACAGTTGCTTAACAGCAATATTTATACATTCCTTTATATTACCATACCAATATTACCATACCAATCCATTAATTTCTGTTTAGCATTCTGCAGTTGATCCTCTTTTTGTTCTGTGAAACTATCCTTATTTATGAATACTCTAGCATTTGTCAGTACATCCAAATATTTCTTGTTACTTCTTAACCATAGCTCCCTTTCATTTCCTCTCTATTTTTAAACTCCAGCTTAATTTAAAGCTACTCCATAACTATACTTTCAGACGTAATTTCTATCCTCTCAAATTGTTACTGAATAATCTGCACTACCCATTCATTACATCCCTTTGTTTTCAACAGACAGGTGGGAAACCACCAGTATTTCATTTTTATTTCATTATACTGTGTTTTTATTTTAGTTATTATTGGCACATGGTCTCAAATAGTTATTGGGTGTATATGAATACCTTCAATTAAATGTACATGTTCCTATGAAATGTAAAATCTGTCTAGTCTAGCCCAGTTTGTATATCTTTATGAATAATATGTAAATTCCTTACAAATTCCTGCTAATGAACTCACATCTTCCATGCCGAATATTTTCATAAATGTATTCAAAAATCTACCCTCCTTTGTTATACTTTCCCTTCTGGGCCCCGCAAACACATATTCATTGCTGCAAATCAAATTCTAGTCCTTACATATAAGTAATATTCCTTGCTGAAAACTGATCATTTCTCCCAGAGTTTCCTTAAGCTCCATTACAGCAGTTTTTGGTGAATATAAATACATCTCACTGTAATCCATCTCCCTTGCCAGTAGCCCTTAGCACTACAAATCTTCCATTGCTATCCTTTTTTATCTTCTTCCAGAGGAGCTGCTGTTGCAATTAATAGAAGTACTCCTGGATGTTCATCGTGCATACAGCTGCAGTCATAACATATGGGTTGTCCTGCCGTCAGGCGGGTCCTCGTTCGGCCGAATTCCAAAGTCCTGGTCCGGCGTCTGTTGTCGTCGCTTCTTCCCTGACGTCAGTGCGACAGGGGTGTAAAGGAACCAGCCGACGCGGTGCCCGAAGCAGTTCGCAAGTGCCGGTCGGCCAGCTCCTGAAATAACGAATATCAGCAAATCGAAGTTATCTAAAAAGCCAAGTACCCCGTTGGGGAAACTTTTCTTGCCTCAGACCGATGTCAGACAAAGTTAATAATTGTATTTCTTGTGGGAAGCAAATAGCGCATAAGGATTTCCATTCCCTCTGCATTCCTTGCTTAGGCCAAGACCACAACGTCTCGGCCTGTCGCTTTTGTGCCTCTTTCAACAAGCGCACTATTAAGTGTCGGGCGGAGTTCGCCTAGAACCTTTTTGGAGAAAAATTCAATTATAACATGTCGGACATTCCAACTACGCATTTAACCAAAAAACGCAGAGAAAAGGACCGACACATGCAGTCTGTGGCCTCTACTGACACCATGCTTAAGCCAACTTAGTGTCCCGGTTCTCAGCAAGGCGCCTACGCAGCCCCTGCCTACCGACAACACTTTGGCGGTACCTTCTGTACCCGAGGTTGGTTTGTCGGCCCAAACCTTACCTGTTTATACCGAAGCCACCTTTGCTACTGACGCTCAGACAGTCGAAAAATCTCCCCCTTCTCATGGCGTCTTCAGACCCTCCTCTACATTCTCTACCAAGGCCTTTACCAAGGCCAAGGCTGCCAAACATCCCAGGAAACAAGCTTCTCAGGGCCCCTCACCTGGCCCCACACCCAAGAAGCAGATGCTAAAAATGGCTGAGGACTTGATTACTCTTATCAGGGGTTCTCACCCGCCCCCAGGTAAAAGACCTAGAGTGGAGGAAGACCCTCCCTCCTCAGATCAGGCATCCATCACTTCTGAGCATTCTGATTACCAGGAACATTCATTCTCTCCTTATGAAGACTCTGATGCAGAGGAATCCATTCCTTCTGTCTCGCCTCCTGAGGATTACTCTTTTGGGGAAACCTTGCATACCCTGAGGGAACACTTCCATTGGGAGGGTCAAGAGTACTCTGACTCTAAGAAGAGACTAAGGGATTTTCTCTTACTTCCACAACACAGGCCTCTGGCTATTCCCCCTGTTTTGGATATCCTAGATGATGTTTATTCTGAGTCTTGTCTCGCACCTGATTCTTTACCTCCAGCCCCTGTCAAGCCTGATAGGTACTACAGGGTCCCTGATTCACACCAATTTCTCTACAAAGGCCATACAGCTGACCCAGAAACCATTTCTCAAGGGCCCAAGGGTATTAAAGCTTCTACTGCTAAGAATCCACTTCCCTCAGAGAGGGATTCCAGAGCTTTAGAAGGGTGGGGGGAAAAAAGTGTACACCTCAGCCACCTTGTCCATGAGAGCATTAACTGCCAGTTTCATATGTTAAAGTACCAGCAGTCCCTACTGTCTCAGTTGAGAAGCAAATTATCCTCATCTGAACAACCTGATTTAAAAGAGTTGCAGGATATGATACATAGTACAGAACAAGTGGGTAAACATACTTTGCAATGTGGTTATGATGCTTTAGAGGCTTCATGTTGAACCGCTGTTACAGGATCAGTCATACGTAGACACACTTGGCTTAAAGAACAAACCTTGCCAGACCATGTCAAAGCTAAATTGTTGAATGCACCTCTGCAGAAAGATGTTTTCTTTGGTGTTAAGGCTGAGGAAGTATTAAAGAAAATGGAGGAAAAGGCAAAATCTATGCAAACGGTGAAAGATTTCCTTCAAGTACAGCCTCCCTGCTTCAGTAGGAATTGGCCTTCAAAAAATTGGTCCTTTCCAGCCACAGACAGACCCCAAAGAGGCAGATACAGACACCCCAGGGGCAGAGGCCAATCACAAGGATCTTTTAGAGGACGACTCTGGTAAACCCCTACCCAAAGAAGTGGTGAGGAAGGTTCAAGTGCATTCCGAAAATAGACACAATGACTTGCCACTTTGCACGCCAAACGGGGCCCAGTTGACAGCACCTTTAGGCGGAAAACTGGCATTATTCTCCAAAAATTGGCATATTGTCACAAAGGACAAATGGATACTGGACATTATAGACAGAGGCTACAAATTCCACTTTCACACCCTTCCAAAAAAGTGAGGCATGCCAAACCTGCCACACAATCAAAGGGCAGAGGCACAGAAACAAATCTCACAGCTCATGAGCATGAAAGCTATACAAAAGGTACCTATTCAAGAACAGGGTCAAGGTTTCAATTCAAGACTATTCCTGGTACCAAGGAAGGGAAAAGATTGGAGACCCATTTTGGATCTATCCATCCTAAATACATTTCTAATAGTACCAAAATTCAAGATGCTTACACTACAGCAGCTTCTTCCCATGCTGGGCAAGGTGTCTTGGCTGGTAACATTGGACCTCAAGGATGCATACCTGCATGTCCCAATCAGAAAAGATTGCAGAAGATACCTCAGATTTCTTGCAGGTTCATCACATTATCAATTCTCTGCATTGCCCTTTGGTTTATCTACTGCTCCCAGAGTGTTCACGAAATGCCTGGCATCAGTAATTGCATACTGCAGACTACAAGGGATACAAATATACCCTTATTTGGATGACTGCCTGATCCAAGCGGACAGCAAGCACATACTGTTGAAGCATCTGGATTTTGTAATAAGGTTATTAAGCTCACTGGGATACACAGTCAACAAAAAGAAATCAAGACTAATAACCATCCCAAGCAACAATTTTCCTGGGTGCCAGCTTGGACGCAAACACCCAGATGGCATATCTCACGCCAGACAAACAAGGGCAACTAATAGAATACTTCAAACAACTGGCAACGTTCACCAGGCTTACTGCAAGGAAAATCCTGCAGGCTCTGGGGTTCATGGCATCTTGCATTCTTCTAATCCCATGTGCAAAGCTGCATATGAGGAAACTACAATGGTACCTGAAAAATCTATGGTCTCAACACAGTCACAGCTTGGAAACAGTAATACCACTAATTCCATGTCTTCAAAAGGAATTTCTGTGGTGGGCTCAAGCATGCCAGATAAACACAGGTCTCCCATTTTGCAAGCCTCAAGCAAGTCAGACCATCACAACAGACGCCTCGGATTACACCTGGGGGGCACACATGACAAATTGGTGCATACAGGGCAAATGGTCCCAAAAGGAAAAGCACCTTCACATCAATCAAAAGGAAATGCTAGCAGTAATAAATGCAGTTTTGACTTTCAAAGACCTTCTACATCCAGGCCATCTACTAATGACAGACAACACCATGGTAATGTGGTACATAAACAAACAGGGAGGAACTCATTCATACCCCCTATGCAGGCTAGCAATGTCTCTTTGGAACATGGCCTTGGAATTGAAAATCGAACTTCAAGCACAGTTTCTGCCAGGCAAAGACAACACACTAGCAGACAACCTAAGCAGAAACATGACAGATCCACACGAATGGAAGCTGCATCCAAAAGTTTTCTCACAAATAACTCGAGCATGGGAAGGCCAGACATAGATCTTTTGCCTCCCACAAAAATCACCAATTGGAAAAGTTCTGCACAAGGACATGTCCACAGGCCTGGAAAGTGGACGCACTCTTTCAGTTGGAAAACAATGACAGTTTATGCCTTCCCACCTCTACCTCTGCTGCCCAAAGTTCTGTTAAAGACCAGAGCAGACAGACCAAAGATGATTCTCATCGCTCTGGACTGGCCAAGACAACACTGGTACCCACTCCTGAGAAGCATGACTCATTCACCTCCATGGATCCTGCCCCTAATGCCTCTTCTATTAACTCAGCACAATTTCAAAACTCTTCACAGTCAGTTGAAATCACTGAATCTAGCAGCCTGGAACATTCCTTGAAGTCGCAACAGGCTCTTCTCTCCAAGGAGGTAAGGAATATCATAGGAGGTAAGGAATATCATTTTGGAGGCCAGAAGACCATCTACTAGGAAGGCCTACTCCGCCAAATGGAAGCGTTTTTGTGTTGAGAATGAGAAAAAAGGCCAAAACCCTGGAATACTGAATTTATCTCAAATACTACAGTACCTGGCTGAAATGCTAAACAGTGGCTTTCTTACTCCTCTATCAAAATTCATGCCTCAGCAATTTCTGTAGAATATGACACTGATCCTCCTTTATTCTCTAATCCCCAAAACAAAGGGGAGAGACTTTTGCACTCTTTGGACATTCACAGACATCTGCGGTATTACTTGGACAGAACAAAGCCCTTCAGAAATACTGAACAACTCTTTGTGTCCTATGCTACAGGGAATCATGGAAGACTATTTCTAAATGGATAGCCCATTGCATACGTTTCTGTTACTCTTTCCATGGAAAACCTGTGCCTGCAACCATCAGGTCCCACTCTACAAGGGCCACAGCAACTTCGGCAGCCTTTCCCAGGGGGGGTTCCTACAAAAGACATTTCAGAAGCTGCCACCTGGAGTTCTGTACATACTTTCTCCAAACACTACCATCTGCCCTTATACTCCAATTCTAGAGCAGGTTTCGCCACTGCAGTTTTGCAGGGCATGCTAGCTCCACCTTGTTCCTCCTAGTGCCTACCCACCCCCTTCTTTAGCTTTGGTATTCTACCCATATGTTATGACTGTAGCTGTATGCACGATGAACATAGTACAGTTTTGTACCTACCATAAATGTAGATGTTAGAGTGCTAATACAGCTGCAGTCCAGGTTTCCCTCCCCCTCTGAGACAAGCATTATGGGTAACATCCCCTCATACAGCCTGTTGGTGGGCTCTCTTTTATGATGCATTTGCTTACAACTACTGTTTTTGGATTGTAAAGTTTTGCAATTTTACTTGTATTGCCTTCCTTCTGAGGGCACCTGACATCTGGGGCAAGAAAAACTGAAGAAAATGGCGTCGGCTGGTTCCTTTATACCCCTGTCGCACTGACGTCAGGGAAGAAGAGACGACAACCGACGCCGGACCAGGACTTTGGAATTCGGCCGACCGAGGACCCGCCTGACGGCAGGACAACCCATATGTTATGACTGCAGCTGTATTTGCACTCTAACATCTACATTTATGGTAGGTACGAAACTGTACTTTTCCTTTAGCTCACATATTCCTCTTAATAACCATCCAGGAAACCTTGTTTTATCAAATTCACATGCTCGGTTCTTTCCAAGTGTGTCTCCTGTAACATAAGTTTTTTTCACTCAGATGTTTTGATACACTTCATTATTCCTTTTTTTATATTTATCTGTATACCATTCACATTTAAAGACAGTACAGAAAGCATCATTGCATTCAATAGTTTAGTCCTGTGATGATGTGATGTAATGCCATCTGTGCCAGGGAGAG